>NW_024080899.1:1074406-1126906 GCF_003009895.1 Hyaena hyaena
TCCCTTCACGATCACGTTGGGTTTGTGTCACATTCGATCACTTATCGACTCTTGATGCTGGATACCTTTTAATACTCGGTGTTAATCACACAATGGGAAGTCTCTCCACGTGATTTGCAGAAGTGTTCCCTTTAATTCTTGTCTGGATGCTGTCTTATATTTGGGTAATTGAAACGCGTGCTGCGATTCCTGGTACCTTTCTAATCTAAGAGAAGCGTGTGATCATTTGATATTCCGGAGGCATGAGAGGAGGGGAGAAATGTAAAAACATTTGGTTAATGGGTTTACCAAGTTTATTTGAATAAGGAGGATTGCAGCCCCATTGATGCCTGGCGTAAATGCTTTGGAGGTCTTAATTATTGATGAAAAATCTGTTCTGCTTCTAAATGCAAAGATATGACAATTTTATAGGAATTTTAATCACCTTCCATGTTAGGGATTTTGAGGTAAGGATAGTTTCTTAAGTAATGACGGATAGCATGTACGTTTTCAGCATTCTTAAGAGAGCTGTCACTTACAATGAACAAACGCCACTTATTCTGTGACCTGATGGAAATCCTCGTGAAACTGTCGCGTGTCGGCTCTTCCTCCACTTTAAGGTGTGTTTCTAGAGGACAAAACGCAGAGTCGCGTGTCCGCGGGCGCGGTGGTGTTAATCAGAGAAAGAAAAGCACCTGCAGCAGGGGACCATCTTTAGAGAGACGCCGTCCTTCACAGCTGAGATGTGCTTCAGTCCCGTAATGACCATCATTTCTGTGGGGTGTGTGTTGCCTCCTAAAATTAGTTGCTCATGTTGAGTTTCTAGCCTGTGTTCCCTCTTGAGTATTGCAGGATAAAATATCCCATCAGATTGGTGAGTCAGTCTACAGGTCCCCATCAGCAATGTCATCACTTGGTTAGTTGGCTTAAAAAAGAATTATATACAATGTGCTTCGCCAGCTCCTCGTGGCCTTTGGATACATTTAGCAGGTTCTGACCAGATAAGGCATATTTGTCCTGAGGATATAAACCAATAATTCCAACCTGAATTGAGATCAATGGGCCCACATTTGTTCTAACCCACACCGAGCCTCTTCCGGCTTTTCTCTGTCTTATGAGAACAGAGGAGTAAGCTTCCCGCTCTGGCAGGGAAATCACATTCTATAGACTCTGATGCCTTAAATCAATTAATTACACAATTTAGTTATCTTTCAGAAGCATTAAATACTCATGAACGGCGTGGAAGACCCTTCAGTGGCAAGAAGAGGGGAAAAGTGAGGATATCTTGTATTATCAAACCCTTTTAATTTACTGCGAAGGTTTCACCCACGTTAACTGTCTTCCTCCTCATAAAACAATGCCAGGGAAACCATTCTTTATGGCTCCGCAAATATAATTACACTACAGTTTATCTAAGCTAATGCAGCGACTTGTGGGGTAAAGGAAGGGAGAGGCGTGACACTACGGTAAAAAGCACGGGCAGTGGACGCCGGAGGACAGAGCATCCACGGCAGATCGTGGTGACCTGTGGGGAGCCAGATGCAAGGAGGGAAGAGGCGTGCGTGTGCGCGCGTGCGTATACCCAGCCGGGCGCACGCACCCGCATACGTGTGTGCGCGTGGGTGTATACACACGCATATGCACGCGTGTTTTCTCATGGTATTCCTGAAAAGGATGGGAGTATCATTTTCCTCATGGAATAATGTTTTCTGGGAAAACACAAAAGCAGATGGTCTTCATTAGGAACACCCATTGTCCACATATCCCAACTATGAACAGATAAATCTCTCTTGTTTCACCCGTGCATTCCAAGGGCTGTAAATGATTACAGGATGTCGGTGTGGCGGCTAAACCAGAACCACACTTTGGCCCCAGTCCTCATCCCGGGCCATCCCGGTGTGCTCGCCCAGGCCTTCTGGGGGTGCCCAGGGAGGCGCAGGCCCCGGGCCGACCGGGGGCGCTTGGGCCACCGTGTCGCAGCCCGCGAGGCGGTGCGGGCCGGGCTGCGTGACCGTCCACGCGGGCCGGGTCGCCCGCCGTGTGCTCGCGCGGCGCCGGGAGCATGCTCGGCGGGGCGGTTCCAGATGGCACCGGCTCAGGCGTCCTCGCTGGCACCTCCGTGGCAGGCAGCGCCCCCTCCCCGGTAAATCTGGCATCGGCCTATAGCGTCGGGGAGACTTCTCATTCCAAGTCTGTCCTACTTTCCTGTCTGGAAGCCAGACATCTGTTTATCCCATTTTCTTTCATACAGAGTTTGGAATAGCTTTAGTTTGGGGGGGGAGGGAAGTTTTGTCATATTTAACAGCTGTTACAGAATTTCAACCCTGTGGGCTCTGAAAATACTTTTCGGCTGACCTCAGATTTTTATACATAATTGACATGGGGTTGTAGAAAAATATTATTTACTTAACCTTTCGTTGTCTGTGATTTCACATTGTCCTGACTCTGATGTGCTAACTGCCAACAATTTCAACTTGCCCGCCTCACCCCCCGCCCCCCACCCCCCAGCCTTGCTTGGATTCATTTACACGTTTTAAGTTTACACCTTTAAAGTGATTGCAGAACGGTAGCCGAAGACCGATTGGAGATTTTCTTTCTTTCTTTTCTTTCTCTCTCTCTCTCTCTCTCTCTCTCTTTTTTTTAGTCAACAGTGTTTCCTTTCACTTCCTGTCACAAAGGTCAAAGAGAGCCGACCTTTGCTGGCGGTCCCCTCGCTGAATTATTCATGGCATTGACTTTTTGTCAGCACACACAGTTGTGCTCTGGGACATTTTATTCATTTACCTCATTTAAAGCGCCTTTCTGCACCTGTTCAAGTATTAATATCATGTAATTTGGGCCTAATGCCGATTTTGCTGAACACTCATTATATTTTTTATTAGCTATATTTCCAAACGATTATGTATGATTATTACCAAGCCTTACAAACAGCACCGGGCTATTCCCCAGCCCCTTACATCTTCTTGTCAGGCTGTTTTCCGAAGCGGGGAGGATAAACATTTGACCAGACCCACTGTTTTTATTCCTCCTCCATCTCCAGGCCGAGAACTTAAAGCTTCCTCCCTCATGGCTTTGCACGCGCGTGATTAAATCCAACTCTGAGGGAGCTGTACAAATGCCAGCATTTATAAGGTCAACGCTTTTGTTAAAAATGCTATGTAAATGAGGATCTGCAAAAAGGGACATTAAATAAAATTAAATTCATTGTCTTCTTTAATGTCATTTACATTTTGGCTAAGCCCTGGCCTGTCAAGGAGGATTTTAAAAATAATTTTAATTACACACCATTCAGGGACCCGGGGTGTTCTATTCAGTAGCATTTGGATAGCCTGCAACACGGAGACTGTTTATTAACTTCCTAAACGGCGTCACGTCACTTCATCTGCATAACGCGGCGGAAACCGTGCACTTTGGGGTGAATCTCTCCTTCTCGGTGTTCCTAAAGATGTGAATATAATTGTCCGCGAACAGGCCCGGGGGCCCTGGAGCCCTCCTCTCGCTGTTGGCCGGGTGTTTGAGATGCGGTGCGGTTCGGGTCCGTCTGAATGCGCTGGGACTTGAGCGGAGGGAAGACATTGGCTAGGAATTTGGCACTAGGAACACACACTTGGGATGAATGGATGTGGCTACAAAGAATCTGATTTTGCCTGGCACCGGCCCCATCTGGCTTCGTCACACTCAGGTGTGAATGGCTGTTTTATTCCCTGGCACGCCAGTGGGGAGAGGCAAAAAGTTCACCGTGCTCATTCTTCGCTTAAACATTTTTCCATAAACTTCTGAAAATAAACAGGAGAGGAAGCACTACATTACTGACTCACAATGACACGCTTTCACTTAAATAGGGAGACACCAGAATCAGGTCCCACTTTGTCCCCCCCCCCCCCGCCCCCACCTTCGGCAGCCCCAGGGTCGGAGGGGAGTCTGCATCCTACTCGCTAAGTGCGTGAGCTGACTGCCACCACGCGCCACGGGGAGTGCGGTCCCCGCCACCGTGGTTCAGGGCCACCAGCAGACCCAGGGCCCGCCTCTCTGGTCGAGGCCGAGGAGGCCTGCAGAGATTTATGGCCGCCTGGCCTGGGCGAGGACTCCATGGCCGAGCCAGGCGGAGGCTGGGCTTGCACGCCAGCCGCACACCCGTAATGACTTCCGCAACACTCTCGAACCACTCCGATTCGTGGCCGCTTGTGCAGGGCAGAAGCCGCCTCGCTGCCTGTGCTGCTGCTGTAAGCAGGAGCGGGGGCAGCTCGCAGGCATGAAAATGCAGGGGCGGAGGGGAGGGGCTGGACGCGGGGCCTGTCAGAAGCTATACTCCGGGAGGTATGTTGACGCAAGCCATTCCGTGCCTCTGCGGCAGCCTTATCAGGTGAAAAGCAAAGATATTGCCAGTGCCTGTAATTGTGTTAGGATGGCTCGGATGAATTGGATTACCTTATGGAAAGCCGTCCAAACTCGGGGTTCTGTTACGCATGCTTACAGGAAGCGAATAATTACTCTCTGTGCACCAGCAGATAATTGGGGCTGGCCACAGGCCCTCTCCTGGCGCCCAACGGGAGGAGCAGGCCTCGTCAGAGCGTTTAGGAGGCAAGCCGGGAGGGTGGCGGTCCCCGTGCGTGTAGGCAGCTCACGCTGATGCTGTGATTTCGGTTACTTTTCAAAGATGGTGAATAATTTATCAGAATTCAAACTAACAGCGGCAACGGGCGGCACGTTGGAAGAGATAAAAACTCCACGCTCTGATGATGGAGATTGTCTTTGCAGACAGGAAGTGATTGACAAGTGGGGATGCAGGAAGTGAAAACTCAAGGAGCTTAGCCTGGGCTTGAGCACAGCTTCTGGGGCTTGTGCGCGGAGAAAATGAGAACCATGCCCTCCCGTTAGCCGCCAGAACACAGGCTCCTGTTGTTTGTTTATCTTCCTAGCAAATCTCCCCAAAACGTTTGTGGTCAAAAGTCTACATAATGAGACATTATGCTGGCATTATTAATGCTTTAAAATAAAAATATGGCTATAATTTAGAAAAATAAGCAGAGGAATTTTATGTGTTAAGAGTTTTCTTTGGGGGGGGTTGTATTTTATAAGCGTCTCAGTCTTTGGGGGTAACTCGGGCTCATTAAAGTGTAGAAAGCCTGAGGAGGCTGTTTTCAAAACTATTTATTCAGAAAACAGTGTGTCCTATCTATCAACATAATAAATGCTATACGTTTGTTACCAGTTCACTGATGAGCACGGTGGGGGCTGGGGCAGGGAGCCTCTAGCTTGGGCTGTTTTTGAATCACCGGTTTCCCTTTCCCTTTAAAAACAAACAAATGAAAAATATCCCCCTGATTCCTTCGCTGGAAGTTGCTCGGCTGGAAAATGCTCCGAAGGCACGCGGGGCCGTGGAGCCGGCGGTGGACGGAGCGCAGCGTCTGCGAGCGGCCCAGGGCAGCCCCGCTTCCCCAGTAATTCACTAGGAAATGAGTTTAACATGTGCGGAAAGGAAGGGCTCCGAGTTTGTGTTGATGTAGGACATGGAGCCCAGACCCCGCTGACGGAAGGAGTCGGCTCCAGCTTGTCTCTGCCGGCGTGGAGGGGAGCTGCCCGCACATCTGGGGAGGAGGCCGCGGGCAGCCCAGGCGGGCAGCTCCAGCCAGCCGCGCCCCTGCCTCCGCCTCCCCCTCCCCCCCACCTCTCCCCTCCCCCCTCCTCGCTCTCCGCTGCCTCCTCCCTCCTCCCTCGTTGCCTAGATTTCCCCTTTTCCCTCCTCTCAGCAGAAAGCAGTGAAGGGGGGGGCAGGGGGCCATGTTAAACAAGACAAAACTTGGGGAGCGTTAAAGGCCCTGAAAACGTCCGCCCTTATGATGAAATTTCAGAGGGGGGAAGGCCAGCCTTGGCCTGAGCCCCCACCACCCCCAGTAAAGGCTTCGACAGTGGTCTCCCGCACAGCCTCACAGCCTGATGTGTTTTCACCGAGATGGAGGGCTTTCCAGAAATGGCCAATCTGGATGTGGTGGCGTCACTGGAAATTGGGTGTGCAGGCCACCCCTGGTGTGGGGCCGTCGGGGGTGACGTGTGTGCTGCACGGGCGTGCGATTCGATTCTGGGCACAGGTGGGCACAGGCCCTCCCGAGGCGTGCGCGTGGGGCAGGGCACCGACTCTCGTGGGGGGCGGCTGCACAGAGGGTCCGGTGGGCAGGGTGCCCCTTTCATCCCGAATAGTGCCCGACAAGACCCCCTTGGTGATGGGGAGGGGTGAGGGATGCTTCTGTCCAGTCCTCTTGAGGAGGGGGGTCCTCCCCGAGAATCCCCTGGGTTTTCTAAGGCCTTCAGTGTCCGGGGGTGTGGTGTGCAGGTGCCCAGCTCCTGTCCTGACCAGTTTTTGAAGATGTCCTTTCCAAGTTGTCGTGGCTCAGAGTCCCAGGACCATCCAGCTCCGTGGAAGGACATCCCGTGGCCAGCAGGAAAGAGCGGGAGACACAGAGCGGGGCTGAGGAGGGGGTGGTCACGGAGCAGGCCACTGAGTGCACACCTGCACCAGCGACAAGCCACCCCAACTTGGCATTTCCTTCCTCTGCATTTGATATAGATCCCAAGGTGGTCTGAGACTGCTTTTTAGAAAAATTAATACTTTTTTTTTTTTTTTAAAGTGAGTTCTAGGCCCAGCGAGGGGGCTCGAACTCATGATCCCGAGATCAAGAGTCCCATGCTCCCCTGATGGAGCCAGCTGGGTGCCCTCAGACTTCATCTTTTAGAGCAGTTTTAGAGAAACATGAGAACCTGGGCGGAAATACAAAGTCCCCTTATTCCCTCTTGCCTTAGTGAGGCACCTTGTTACAAGTGATGAACCAGCACCGATACATTGTAACTAAGCCAAAGTCCGCAGTTTCCGCTCGGGTTTGTTCTGGGTGCCGGGGGTGGGAGTGGGGGTGGGGGACGCGTCCCAGAGGTTTTCACAAAGGTGTAATTCGGTGTGTTTCCCACAATAACGTCACGCAGCATGTTTTCACTGCCCTGACCGTCATCTGTGCTCTGACTGTTCGCCTCCTTACCCCTGGCCCCGGGCAGGCACTAACCTTTGTACCGGCCCCATACTTCTTTTTTAATGTTTTTTTTTTTTTTAAATTTCTGGGAGAGAGACAGCATGAGCAGGGGAGGGTCAGGGAGAGAGGGAGACACAGAATCTGAAGCAGGCTCCAGGCTCTGAGCTGGCAGTCAGCACAGAGCCCGACGCGGGGCTCGAACCCACGAACCGCGAGACCATGACCTTGAGCCGAAGTTGGACGCTTAACCGACTGAGCCACTCAAGCGCCCCTGTACTGGCCCCATACTTTTGCCTTTCCAGAAGGTCATCGAGTTGGAATCGCACAGTGTGGCCTGTTCAGATTGGCTTCTTTCACTTACAAGTATATTTTAAGAATCTCCCATGTATTTTTATGCCATCATAACCACCGATAGTACTTTTTGTGTTTTTTTTTTTAAATTTTCCTTATGATCGGTGTCTGGGCAATGTTTTCCCTTTCATTGACTGTCTTTGTGATTTTGTAACAAACTCCCTTACACGAGCTTATCACAGCACGTAGTGTTTTGATATTTGGATGTGGTCTGTGGGGTTTTCATGGCTTTTAAAAGTTTACATGATCCACCCCCATTTTTTTTTTTTAAAGCAGCTGGCTCCTTTGCAAAGAAATGAAAACTTTTTACCAAGAATTTATTTAAGTGGTGTGGCTCCATGTTGCTTATTATCAGCCCGCCCCCCCACCGAGGAATACTTCTTTGGAATATTTAAATAGCAGAGGCCGTAAAAGGAAAATGATTAAATTATTGGAAGGCAATATGCTACACTGTGGCATAAAAATGGAATGCATTCAGCATTCGGTGTAGTTGTTGGCTTTTTTGGTTTAATAAATTAAACTACAAATTTTCCTAATTGCCAAACAAAATGTTAGGCCAGCTTTAGCCATTGCTGACAGTGAAACACAACATAAAACCTGCTGAGAGTTATATGTGGTATTTAATATGAGACAGAGCCACGAAAGGGTTTTATGGCAAAGTATGAATTCACACCCAGAGCATTTGGTTCACATTAGGAGAGGTTTGTAAATCAGATCAGTGTGCCGGGATGGGGTGGTCCCCGGCAACCTCTCCCCTGTCTCCTTCCTGCTATTTGGTTATTGGAATTGCTACCAAAGGGATCTCCCCCGTCCATTTCCATTTTCTCAATGAAGCGATTCGTCCTCTGACATCAGGAAGATTGGGTCAGGAAATAAGTGGGGGATTGGATTAGACGTGATGCTCATCCCCAACAGTCCGAGGTCATCGGCCTGAGCCGGTCACTGGGCAGCCGCCATCAGTTACCGGGATGTAGGCTGCCCATCGGTCCTTGGCCGGCGGGGACCCCAGGGAAGGTGAGAAGGATCTGGGAAAGTGCTTTCAGGGGAAAAAATGGCAATAACTATCATTTATTAAATTTGACAAGCAGGTTCTAAATATAACAGCCCTTTTCCCAAAGATCATTACTTTGAACAAATAAATGAGTTATGCAAGTTAATAAACGGCTAGGTTCCCCATCCAGAGGTGTGCCTTTGTGCAGCTCAGAGATAGATCCTGCCCTCGCTCACTGCCCTAACGCACGGAGGATTCTCTCCCGTTCCCGCTGAGCACCAGAGCTTTGCCTCAGGAAAAGCTTGGCAGTGAAAATAAACTTGGCCTGGTTCCGAACGCTGTGACACGTGGAGGGGCCTTATCGTTTCGAAAAGGCTTTCATACATGATTGTGAGTTGGGCAGGGTCTAGGAGCACATTGAACTTTAAGCGAGGAAATGATTTGTCTGCTCCCATTCTTGTGGTCAGAAGCGCATGTGCTGGGCTCGGGGTATTTGTCATGACAAGTGACTGCTTATGTTCCCTGAGACCCCATTATAATTATTCCCAGCAATTAGAGCATCCAGAACCCCGTTCCAGCCCCAAACACATTTGTTCCCATTTATTAGACTGTGAGCAGTAACTAATTTACATTGTTTCAGAGTTGTGTGTTATGGTAATTTATTGCGTGTGCTGGGGGTCACACAGAGTTGACCAGTCGGCAGGGCAGACCCTCGCCCGGCGAGGACGGAGGGTCCAGCGACGTGCAGGCAGCAGAGCCGGGGGCATGTGATTTGGAACCTGCTACGGTCTTTTTAATCATGTTTTGATTTATTCTCTGTTACGTTACTCGCTTTACTCTTGTTCCCTTTCTGTTTTTTAACAAATCAGAGCTGGGAATAGGATTTTTTTTTTTTTTTTTTTGAAGGAAATGGAAGCGATATCTTCTAACGAGTGGAAACTTTTGCTAATGCCCTGAATAAAATATTTGTCAGTGGCCTCCACTAAATGTAAAAGCAGCCCGCAGAGGAAACAATGCCTTAACTGTTCCCTACTCCGAGCAGACTTCGTTATCAAGTTGAGGAAAAAGGCTTGTTTAGGCGAAAATAATGATCATAAATAGAGCTGTATAGTGGGGCTCGGAGGAAGTGGTGACAGTGCCTGCCATCAAGACCAGCAATTCCAAGGAAATATGAGTGTTCTGATCCGGGGAAGCAGTAATTATCTTTTTGTGAAGAATGTACAATGGTGTCGGATGATGAATTGATCGCAGATTGGAAGCGTGGTTTAACTGTCATGTACAGAGATAAGAGGGAGCCCCGGGATTGCTCACCGCTTCTGCTAGTTCACAGCCAGCCAGTTTATTAGCACAAATCCCAAATGTTTAGTAAACTCATTAGGTTCCATCTAATGCTAATTTATCATCATAGATGGAACCCTAGCAGTGGAGGCCGGAGGACTGTGCCGAATCCACATGATTTACAGAGCTCTCTGATCAATCACGTTCTTTGCACTGGTCATTTTTCTTCAAACGCTTTAAACGGGCCTGAGTGATCTATAAGATTAGGTCATGGCAATCGGTTAGGGATCTCCGGAGTTATCTTTCCTGTGATGGTTATCTGAAAGGTTAAGAAACCCTATACAGTCTGACGTGGGGAGAGCTTCGGTTTTGGATGGCTTCACCATCTCCCCCCACCTTCCTCCTCACCTCCCCTCCCCCCCCTCCCCACTCTCCCTTTGCCTTTTACAATCCAGTCACAGAGTCGAATTCAAAGAATTTCCTTGCAAAATCAGTTTACCAAGAAATGCATCATGGTACATAAATGTCAAGTACAGTTTATTCTAAACTTCAGACAGTGTTTTTCTTTTAAAAAATCAAGCTTTAAATGCCCAGTTCTCCTGACATTTTCGTACATATTCTATAGTGTTTTCGAAGAGGATAATAACCTTTGCTTGATCCTAGGCAACAGCTGCAAAGATAATGAAATTCTTATGATATTTCACCAGGTAAAATGTGAATTGCAGAAGAAAAGCTATTGAATTTTTATGGATCTTAATCGCATAAAATGAGATTCATGGGGCATACGTATAACTATACTCGGTGGACTCGCAGGCTGCAGTTGCAGGAAGGGCTCGCTGCGCGGTGTGAGGGGCGCTCTGGCTTCCGCGAGGAGAACGCTCCCCAAACGCTGCCTTCAGTTCGCCCTAAGAGTGATAATGAAATATGACAGAAATTTCCTTGTGCTGGATCAGTGGCAAGAGAGGTCCTGCACGGCCTATATTAATTCATCTGACTTATGTTCCAGGCCTTGATTTACCTTATGATTAAAAACTTGGGCAGGTTTGCTCTCCAATTGAAATCAGATCTCACTGATATCACTGCAGCATGGTGATATTGATCCCTATTTAACATCAAGGCTCAGAATTGATTGGCATCGATTAACAATAAAAACGCTCTCCTCCATGCCCAGCTGCCGAGCCAATACTCTGAGAGGCATACACGGTGGCGTTCTCCTCATTGACCAATCTGAGAAGAGAGATGGCCCCACCCGCAAATAAACAATATATTTTAATGTTATTGTAACGGGAACGCCTGGCCGGGGGTGCAAATTGATTTCATTCTTGTTGTATGAGATAAATATCTTTAATAAAATTCTCATTTTATTTAGGATTTTACAGGAATAATTTGATTACTAGAGTAGTGATATTTTTTCCTTTTCCCACCATGTAAAAAATGGATTAAAACGTAAAGGCTATGATAACATAACACAAGAGGTGAAATGTTAATCAACTCAGAAATCACGCGCAGGGCAGGGAAATCTGTTGCCCGGGGAGACGCACGCCGTGCCTCGCGTGGGCTGGTTTTACTGAGCGTTTTCCAGTTTCGGCGGGGCTGCTAGCCCACGACTGTCATGTGCCGAAGGCCGGCTTCCCTCCATAACGTTGAGCGAGCATATTCTTCCAAGGAGCGCGGCAGGGAAAAACCGCTCAACGGGATCGAACCCAAAAGCCTTAAAGAGACTGTCTGCTTGTTTCTGTTTTGTTTTCACTAGCTAGCGGAGATGCAGCCTGTCAAAAGAATTTCTAACCGGTGCCTTAACTAATGGCAGAGGGAGGAGAAAACGTACGAAGGAGCACAGATCAGAAAGGCCTCGCGCCCCGCAAGTCCCGCCGTGCGTGCGGGGGGCTCCTCTTGTCCCCGAGCCCGGCTGGTAACTCTGGCGAGCAGTCTGTGCGCATCCTTGCGCCGGAGGCCAGGTCCAGCTGAAAGAAATTATCCAATCTCTAACATCCAGAAGTTTACAGTTATATAATGATGGAGAAAACCACAAGTCCCAAGGGATGTCAAATTTTAGAGATACTTTTAAAATGAAATTATCCAACCAGGCCTATAAGACAACCTTCTTGTGCTTAAGACAAAAACGACAATCTGGAATTAATTTTTTTTTTTGTGATAGGGCAAATCCAATTTGCTTCCTTAACTGTTGATTAAGGAATCCGTTCTAGAAGGCCGTCCCCTGTAAGTATTTGCTGTTTATTTGTCTGTGGAGAGCCGCCGGATTCCCCTCCACTGGGGACACGGGTCAGGCATGGCTGTAATGAAGAGCCGCCTGGCAGCCCGCAGGCACCCGGGCTGGCCTTGTTTGTGCGCAAGAAACGGTTGGCTTTCGGAGCAGCCCAGGGAGGGTCACGCAGTCCCCTCTGGTCACGCAGGCAGAGCAGGTTTGAGAACGGGGGACAGGGTTTGTGTTACGTGCCACCTTTCCCGCGAAGTCTGCAGGAGCACGTCCGTGAGAAAGCAACAAATAAGTAAATGCCTTAAATCGGGACCCATCTTACACCGAGGTCCGCTGAGCGGGCGTCCAGGTGGGGTCCAGCGTCAGGAACACCGAGGTAACCCGTTTCAGAACGAACGCCTGTTACCTGAACGTCCTGCACAAAAAATCCACCCCTCTGCCCGCCACCCCGTTTGCATTTGTACAGGAAGAGGGCCTCCTGGTCTTTTAAAGTCAGTCGTAAATATTTAACACAGTTTTTCATCGATGTTATTTAAAAATAAGGTCTTACCGGAGACAGGTTCAAATGCAGTCGCTAGATTTGCAAACAGGCGAGCCTTGTTTAGGAGAGGTGCATGTTATTTTTACGCTCTTTGAAAAGCAGAGATGCCATCTCTCCTGTGCTCCCCATTTGGACGAGGCAGCCTCCCCCCCCTGCCCCCCGCTCCTCTGTTTCCCCAGGTGTACCCTAGGGCCTGAACTTCCTGCTTTGCAGGTTGATTTACCCATTGACTCCAGAGCTCGTGGGAGCCCTGCTGCCGTCCCGCAGCCTGTGGGGTGTCCTTGCGGGCGTGCGGCCCCGGGAGCTCGGGAAAGGGGCACAGTGGCAACTTGGATGTGCTTTGTTTTGTTAGGAACTTTCCTAACTAAGGCGTGTCCCCCAGCATCAGCAACACATGCCTTTTCTGTGTGTGATTTCCGAGGGGTGGTATTTGTCAGTGCACCTTGTATGGCCATCCTGGGGCGGGGACCCGGAAGACCGAAGGAGTCCTGACCACCCCAGGCGGTGTGGTCCCCATGGAGGGGGGGAGAGGAAGGGCTGTTCTAAAACCGCTCCACATCCACAAGGATGTATCTTCCCCAATATAACCACTTTTTTTTTCTTTCCTCCTTGAAGTTGTAGATGCGAAGCAACCAGGCCGTAAGGAACTGTGGGTGGCGGTTGGAGGCAGGGCAGATCTGTGTATCCCCAGTGCGGGGCCGGGCTCCCCTGGTGACGAGACGCATTTCTCTAGTGGCTGGAGGGACTTGAATGCGAGAGCTGGGGCGCGGCCTGTGCATTGGCGGCCTCCGTCCTGTGCAGCGGACAGGTCCCCTGCGTCTGCCCCAGGGCGCGCTCTCTGCCCGCCCCTTACAACTGGATGCGGCCGTTTTGTGCAGCGTCCCCGGGATGGTCCAGCCAGTGTCCGCTCCCTGCCCTCGTTGGTGCCTCCGGCCGGTCCTGTCCTGTCCCCTGACTCCGGCCCCACTGCTCTGAGGCCTGCTGTGTCCGCTTGGCCCCTCCCCCTGGCGTGGGCCCTCCAGAGCAGAGTCCAGCTCTTCCGTTGCTTCTGCCCCCCCCCCCCCCATGCGTGGTGACCGCCGTTGGAATCGCATGGCCCTTTGGGCGTGGCGGTCCCTCCCCACATCTGCTCTCTGGAACCCTGGTGTCCCTCAGGCCGGGCTCAGACTCTGTGTCCCCAAGAGCCCCGTGGCTGTGGACCTGGCCCGCCTCTCTGGCAGCTCCGTCGCCAGCGGAGTTCCTGGGTGCTGACATGGTGCAGGCGAGGCCCCCGGCGGCCTCGGGACAGGCAGCTGGGCCCCTGCTGTGGGCGCTCGGTGCTCAGCAGCGTGTGTGCGACGGCGGAGGCAGGACAGAGTGTGCGTCGTCCCTGCGGCGGGTTCTGAGCGAGGGCCCCGAGCCCCAGCCGGGCTTGTCCTCACACCCTCTGCTGCGCTGTAAGCTGAGACGCCCGCTAAGCCTCCCTAAGCCGCCGACGCTCTCTCATCCCTGCAGCTCCAGGCGGCCAGCGCCCGGCTGAGCGGGTCCTGATCGCCTCTCCACCTGCCTCCCGAGGCGGGACGTTTTACTTTGCTAATTTAAAACGCGCACGTGCTGCCCTGCTCTCTTGCCCAGTTTCCGAGAGAGATTCCGGGGAGCGGACAGGCCCTGCGCCCGCCGTGTGCCGGGGGCCTGTTCCTCCCTGGGGCGGCCGTGCACCAGGGCACCCCACCCCGGGTGCCCCGGCCCGGAGGAACGAGGCTTGGGTGTCGAAGAGGGGCCTGGTGGTAGGTCCCTGGGTGGGCCCGCCCCTCGCCAGGGAGGAGCCCCCGGGTGGGCCCGCCCCTCGCCAGGGAGGAGCCCCCGGGAGCCCCCTGGCCGCCCGTCCCGCTCCCGTGCCTGTCCCACCCCTTCTTAGCGAGGGTGAGGAGGCAGGGGCCCCACTGTGACAGTTCTGATGCCACCAGTAAATAAGCACCGCGGCTCCCATGTCCTATGTGCTACTAAGTGAGAACACCCCCAGCAGCCCGGGTCCGATGGCAATACGGCAGCTCCTCAGGTTTGGGGACGTGAAGAAGCTTCTCTGAGGTCACTCAGCTGGGAAGGGACGCAGCAGGGATTTGAACCCAGGCCGCTGGGGCCTCTTCACTCCTTCACCCTTCTATGCTGGGCGCTGGGACCCTGTCCTTCAAAGCCCCAGGAGGCCTGTGGTGCATTTGGGCTTCTGGTGTGATCTGGGTGAGTCGCTCTCTGTCCCGTTGAAAGCTGAGGGGTTTTGTGCTGACCTCTTACAGGGTGGGGTCCGAGAAAGACGAAGAGGGGGTGAGGGCTGCGTGTGACGTGCGGGTGTGCTCACCTGTGCACGGAACGGCCCGCGCCTGTGGCGGGGGAGCGGCCCGTGATAACTTGTGTGAACAAAGTCGTGCGTGCGCATGTGTGCCGTTGGGTGTGGGGAATACACTTGAGCATTGGTGCTGCTCTTGTGTGCGGAAGCAGCGGGTGTCCTGAGCTCCGTACTTGGCAATGGGGCTTACCGAGAGCATCCCTGTCAGCGGGAGGGGCGCGGGAATGATCTCCCCAGAGGGGTTGCAGGCTGGTGAGACCCAGAGGACCCTCCCATCTAGGACCACAGGCACCCAGGGGCTTGGCCTGCCTGCTCATGGTTGTCCGAACGCTGTGCTTAGAAGGTCACTCGTTAGTGCAGGTACAAAGCGGGCGCCGTTTTCTTGGCCTATGAACGGCTGGCTTAGATGTAGACTAGCATCAGCCTGTGCGTGACGGAAGTTTGCCATTGACACACCAGGATTTCTAGTTCCGTGTGGAATTCTAATTCCATTTATCAATCAGAGGTGCGAAAGGGTTTCAATCTGATTAAGCTCTATGACTGGAGAAATCCAGAGGCGCAAAATTATAATACCATGGATGTCTTCAGGAGGAAATGCAAATACTGCCTGAGAGTAGGCTGGCTCTGGCCTTGATGCCCCTCGAAGCACTTCCTCACCGAGATTGGTGAAACAAACAGAAACAAAGCAGCACAACTGCAAGAAGCAGGTCTCTGAATGAACCCTGCGCAGTTAGAACCCTAACGCGCAGCGAGGCTCCCGCACGTCGCCCATGGCAGTTGTGGGAACCGTGAATGTCATCGCTGGTTATTTTTATCTGTGATGAAGAGTTGTTTACGTAGATTTAAGTCATAATACCATTTTCGGGTTTTAACCCGTTCTCAGCCCCTTGTGAAGTGACAGGAGGCCACGGAACGGGGGAGGGGTGAGGGCAGGCTGGAC
This sequence comes from Hyaena hyaena, assembly GCF_003009895.1. NCBI lineage: Eukaryota > Metazoa > Chordata > Mammalia > Carnivora > Hyaenidae > Hyaena > Hyaena hyaena. The sequence continues at coordinate 1,090,047 of NW_024080899.1, forward strand.
AGTGAGGGCTGCCAATCAGACACTTTGTTACCCAAGAAGCCAGCTTTGACTCCGCTTTGTCTTTCCTCCTCTGCTCTTGCAAAGAACAGCAAACAGTCTCAGAAAACTGTGCCGTTGCCCTACGCAAGTCCCGCCTTCTGGTCGGTGCCATCGTCTGTTTCAGACACGTAGTGACCTCGAGTGTCCGAAGTTATTTTGTGCAGGGGAGCGGCTGTGGTATTCCACGTGAAGAAGAGGGGCACAAAAGGAACCTTGTTTGTTTGGGACAGGTCAGGGGTTCAAGGAGGCTTTGAAAGGATCAAGTTGGGATAATTGAGTTATCGGATGCCAACTGTCCACTTCCGTGAGCCCACGTCTTCATCCTCTGTCAGTCTGACGGGATCCAGAAGGCTGGCCCGTGGGCGCACCCTGGTTCCACCCCCAGAGTCCTGCTGCCGCCCCGGGTTGGTTTTGGGGGCCATGAAGGCACCGGGGAGCATCTCGGCTTCTCCCCGACTCTGGTCTTTAAGTGCTCGATGAGGGGGAGCACCCTGCTGCTCCGTCTCAGGGGACACCTGGTGAAGACGGCCCCTTGCCTGCCGCCAGGTGGCCTCACTCACACCTGCGTCTGCTGCCCGTCCAAGAGTCTGCTCGTTTCCGTCTTCCGCCACCAACTTTAAAAAACAAAACAAAACAAAAGAAAACAACACTGGTTTTCATTCTAGAGCTGAGCGCACGGTGTTTACTGGAGGGCTTCACCGGGAAAGTCGTGTGCGGGACCCTGGGGCGCCTTCTCCAGCTCGCCTCGAACCCGAAGCGTGCCCAAGTGGAAGAAAGGTTCTTGCTGGTTTTCCTGAAGGATGCTGAGGTTTCGGCTTCTTTACAGTTTCTGTGGTTTGGGGGCACCGCCGTGTACGTGACGCGAAGGGAAATGAGCTTGCGCTACTTTTAAGTAGTTTGACTCACTATATTTCATAAAAACTGGTCGCTGTGCCCACTTTAGAGAAAGTAACGTTGTTTAGGGAAAGGGTGACGTTTCATCGGCTTCATCTTCCAGAGGGATGAAATGGTAAAAGATGCTGGAATGAAGCGGTTCCCCTGGGAACGCCCAGGAATTGTCACGTGTGGCGGCTGGTGACCCCCGGCCTTGGGGGGGACACGGGGCTTCCTCGGAGTAGCTCTGCTGGCCGGCCTGGGGTGGGCAGTGGTAGGGTGGGGGTGGGGGAGGTGTCTCTGCTAGACCCCATCTGTGACCCAGCCCTTGTGCAGGGACAGACCAGGCCCAGGGCCACCGGAAGACGAGGGGTGGCTGGTCTGTCTCCTACGCGGGACCCTCAGCTGTGCTCTCGCAGGCACGTGGGGAGCCCCTCGGTGCCCCCGTGGGAGCGAGTGCATGTGGACCGACGGGCGGACCCTCCCGCCTCCAGCAGGTGGCAGGAACCCGGGTTTGCGGCAAGGCTGATGTGTCCAGAAGCTGGGAGACGGGTCACGAGTCCTGCTCATTTTTCTTGCCACCGTCCATTGGCCCTTTCTGCTTAGGGTCTATTGGGGCTTCCCCAGGAGGGAGAAAGCCGGTCTGCACCTTTGGGCGCCCAACCCCCGGTCTTCCCGCGGCCTGCGCTGGGGGAGCCTCCCACCCCGCTGCTCACACTGGGGGCCTCCGCGGCCTTGGGACTGTCCCGGGTGCCAGCTCCCTGCGGCTCGGGGCCTCTCCCCCGTCGTGGGGTCTCAAGTGCAGGTTTGGGTTCTCGTGGGCGCTGCGGCATGGCCGTGTCTGAGCACGCGTGTGCACCGCCGTCTCCAGCTTCCAGGGACGCCGTTTGCTCCCCGACGCGGTTCGCTGGCCCTCGGGCTCCTGTCCCCAGCCCACTTCTCACGTGCTCTGCACGGAACACCTGTGCCGTAGTAGCTGCCTGGAGCCCAGCCTTGAAGGTCTCAGGGCACAACTTTCTATAAAGTTAGGGACCCTCTTGGTGAAGCTGGCGCCCCGTGTTCTTGTTTTATCCTGTGGGACGTCCCCCCCCCACCCCCTGCACAGCGCGCCCTCGGCCTCCTGGCCCCTGCTGCCTCTTCTCCTGCTCAGTGCTGCGAGCCGTGGACTTTGTCACTAGACAGAGGCCACCTCCAGGCCCTCCCTGCCCCTCGGGACAGATGTGAGGTGTGCGTGGCGGTGGGGGCAGAGCCCACCTGGCGGGAGCCGGTGGCCGAGGATGAGTCCTGGCCTCCTCGCTTCTAGGCACCTTCCTGGGCTGTTGTGTGGCTTCAGTGAGGAGAAAGGGCTTCATAAACAGGGGGTGCGATGGTCTGCGATGTGTTTTTAATTCCGTAACAGGGTGCTGTAATTTTATAATTCCAGTAATTGCTGCTGGAGAGGGTGCTGCCCTGCTGCGGGCCGGCCACCTGGGGGTGGGACTCGCAGAAGCCCTGCGCCCCCGGCGGAGCGTGGAGGAGGGGTCCCTGAAGCACTTGGGGTTCTGTGGGGGCCCAGGCTGCCTGGGGCTGACCTTGGCCTCCCTGGGTGTCTGGGCCTCTCCCATCATCTGCCCGTGTCGGTGTCGTGAGCTCTCTAAGCTGCCCCAGGCCTCTCGCTGTGGCCGCATGGTGCAGCGGGGGCGGGGCTCAGGGCGGGACGCACCGTTGTCTCAGTCCCCCGTGGCAGTGACCCTCCGTGCGTGGATGGGGGCTCTGGGCTTGTTGGCACCCCCCTGGGCCGGTGTTAGGAACGGAGGCTGCGACCTGTCAGGCACCGTGGGCTGGTGAGCGGGCGCCGCCGGCCTGCTGCACGTCGGCTTCCGGGGGGCATGTGTCTAATGCTTCCACCTGAGCTCCTGGCCTCGTACTTTGTCGTGAGGCCCGTTCTTGGGTCCAGAGCACCCCGGGAAGGGCACCTCTTGTGCCATCAAGGAGACCTGTGCTGGCCAGAGTTCACGGGAGAGGCAGAAGTCCTCGCCTGTGTCTGGGACGATGGTGCTGCGTCCCCCTTCCACCCCAAGCCAGGTAGAGAGGGACCTGCCATCCTTATCTGACAGCTGAGAAGGTCTCAGGTGGCTCATCACAGGGGCGGATGTGTACTTGGGAACCTTGCTGCACTTGGGCACTGGGGATCGGCAGTGCACAGAACCCTCCAGAATCTCCCCTGTGAGGAGGCAGCCCAGGGTGCTCTTCCCTGTTCCTGCTCTCCGGCTTGGGTTCTCAGATGAAGACAGTACGTGCTCCTGAGCCCTCCATGTACTGGCTAGGTCATCGCCAGACACATAGCAGGCAGTTGTTGAAGGCAAGAATGTCAAAGAATGTCATCCCTCCTGACCCAGAACCGATGCACCGAGTTCCAGAGGGCTCCAGAAGGTTCTAAAAGGTTCCAGAGGCCCAGCTCTGTGCGGGGGATGAACCTGGGCCTCTGTGAGGGCTGCCTCGGGCTCCACAGTGCCTGGCCTTTGTGTCCTGCAGACTCTGGTCTGGCCCCAGGAGGGACAGCGAAGGGCTGAGTGTGGAACTAGCGGTGCAGCCACGTGCCAGTGCGCGTGGTGCCTGTGGAACCGCTCACCTTGCTCACAGCCCCCAGGCTTCTCTTCCCAGTAGGAGCGGAAAGAGCCCGAGAGGGAACAGGCGGAAATTGGAGGGAAATGAGGGGGAGTGAACTTAGAAACTCCCAGCCCAGCACTAAGCTGCCACTTAATAGTATGCAAATGAGGCAGTCGTCACACAATTACCCAGAGAGAGGAGTGGGGAGCTCAGGGAGGCCTCACGGGGAGAAGCAGCCTTGAGAGCCTGGTGCGCTGCCAGGGGCCTCGGCTAGAGTTGCCGATTATTTCCTGAGCACCTACTATGCACGAGGGGCAGCTGCCCCCAGGAGACCACGGCCCCCTCAGTTCTGGCGGGACCTGCACCAGGCCCCCTGGTGAGCCCAGGACGGAGCAGCCTTGCTGCCTAGAAGGCAGGGAGGCCTCTCCAGTGGTGGAGACGCACCTTTAGACACGTGGTCAGAGGGTAGGCAGAGAGAGGAGTCTGGGAGGCCACGGTTGGCCACAGCGGAGGTTGTCCCGCAGAACACAGGTCACCCGGTGAAATCTGCGTGTCAGATAAGCAAGGACTGAGGCTTCAGGATAAGTATAGCCCATGCAGCATTTGGGATATACTTATCCTAAAGCCTCAGTCCTTGCTTGACTGACAGGCAGATTTCACCAGGTGTGTGTGGTTTCCTTGCAAACCTGGAAACCCCAGTCTGGGCAGGGCACAGGGGCAGAGAGCTGTGTCGCTTCCGTGGGATGGTCGTTTCTGGAGCCACGAGACCGTGAAGGAGGTGGGGCGGACGGGGGAAGGGTGGGACCAGGGGGCTGGCTCCGGTCCCCGGCCGAGGCCCTGTGGTTGGCAGGGCCCAGCTGTCTGCAGGGCTGTCCTTGGGCACCCTCACCCCCTTTCCTGGAGGCTCTGACCCGCTGGAGGGCACGGTCGGGCCCCACCGGGGTCTGGGGGGTGAAGTCAGCACAAGCAATATGCTGAGGTGCTGGGGCCTTTGGGAGAAGTACTCCGCACGCACCCCCAGTCGCGCCTGCGGATTTCTTCGCAGCTGGAAACGGGATCCCTGCTTCCCGCTCCTGGGTCCACTTGACCCTATCTGGCTTCTGGAGGGTTCAAGATCCCTTTTCCTTCTTTTGTGTGTAGAGGAGTCACTTTGACTCTGTAACTGAATGCCGTCTACAGTGCTGAGTGTGCTGCTTTCAGTTGCTGAAATATTTCTAACCGCGAGCTTGCAGCCCCGCCCCCCCTCACAGCACCCCGCCAGCTCCCTGCACCCCGCTCGCCTCACTGCGGCCGCGGTGCGAAGCCTCCTCCCGGGGCCCCCACGGCTCCTTGTCCGTGGCTCCTCCCGTGTCCGTGCGAGCCTGCGCTCCAAAGTGGCTTGGAGGGAGGCAGATAACGGTCGGCTCCGCAGACTGGGGACTGACCCGCCTCCGCCTCCGTGAATCAGCCTGATTTTGCGCGAATGAGATTTTAATCACCTGTCACTGCCGCCCGCACTTTCTCTATATTTATGATAATTTTTTGGGTCTTTTTATTGAAATCAGTGTTGACTGAATCAAGTAATCCTGATTAGCAATCTTACTGTACCCAGTCAAGAGTGAAATGCATCCTGGCCCTGTCGGTACACTGAGCGTTTGGAAATTGGGAAAAAAAAAAAAAAAAGGAAAAAGGTGAAGTTTGTTTATTTTGGTGATGGGTGCGGCGGGGGCCTTTGAGGACTGCGGCCGTTTTAAATTGTTCCCCTCAAGCCCGGTGTGGCGCCCCCCCCCCCCCCCCCCCCGCCCGAGTGCCGGCTTCCCGGCTGCATGGGCTAGTTACCCGGTTTCTTTAACTTCGTGGAGTTGGACGAATGATGGCTGACCCAATTTTAGTTAGTTTCTGTGGTTTGAGACGGGAGGTTTGCAAGCGCGGAGGTGGTGCAGCGGGAGATGGTTCCCTCCCGGGGGGTGCACCCCCCGAGCCCCCTCCCCGGGTCGCCCCTGGAAATGCTGATGTATTGATCTTTTAGGCAGTGCGATACACTGTGACGGCGACAAGTAAATAGAAGCTTCGGACGCGCTCCTGTGTCTCTGGGAGAAGGAGCGGTCGGTCACCAGTGGCGCTCTCAGAGCCGCGGCGGCCCCGCCACGTGGGGTGCGTCCTTCCTGACGCAGGCGTGTGGCCCTCCTCGGGGCTGAGGCTGAGGATGAGGACCGACCTGTGCGGGGATTGTTGCCAAAGACCGGGCTTTTCTCCTCGCGGCGCTTTAGTCCATCTGCTCGACGGCGAGGGCCCCGCAGTGAGACGGGGGTTATCCGCTAAGGCCTCCGTCTTAGGGTCCTATCCGTGGTAGTTAGAAAAGCGACGGTAATGCCTCCTGCTTCGGAGAGATTGCTTTCAAAGTCACATGACTTGGAGGGACCCACAGAGCTCTGGCTGCGGTCTGGGCCTGCGGGTGGTGGCTTCCTCCCACGCTGCCCTCACCTCCGTTCCCCCAGGACCAGGTGGAGACCAGCCCTCCTCTTTCTGGCACCAGGAGAGAGGGGACCCTGGCCCTGGGCACCAGGCACAGGCCTGTCCTCTGCAGAGGACCTCTGGGTCTTGGCTTGGTCACCTCTGACCCTGGCTGTGCTCTGCCTCCTGGGACGGGGCCGTGGAGAGGGGGACCCTGGCCCCAGGACCCAGGGGGCCCCAGAGACCAGCAAGCCCTGCTGGGGAGCATGCACAGCTCAGGAGAGCAGGGTCCCCTCCTGCCTCGTGTGGGGGGCCAGGGGAGAGCCGGGCATGGAGTGATTCTGGTGGCTGTGGTCAGCGGGTCTTGCTTTGTGGAAGGAACAGAATGTGTTCAGCGGCTGCATGGTCAGTGGGCCCAGATCGGTTCTGGCACTGAGGCCGGGAGAGCGAGAGTGGGAAACTGAGTCATGAAAGTCCCCCGTTATAAGACATTCGGACTGTGGTGCTGATGGCCGGTTCCGTGCGGGGCATCAGAGTAGGCGTCAGGAGTGAGGTAGGCGCAGACGGTGGCCCTGCCCTCAGGCACCTCACAGCCCGACACAGGCAGATCAACTCTTGAGGCTGTTGGGTATATGCCATCCGGGGCCCACTTCTCAGAGGGGACTGACAAAGTCACCACATCCAGGGCACTTTGGTGTGTGGTGCTGGGGTCCACTGTGGCCGTCAGGATCTGCAGTGTGCACGGCAGAATCTCACAGCCTTGCTCAGACCCCACCTGGCTGTCCAGGGGTGGTCCCCGAGTGCACCTGGGTACCAGGAGAACATTAGGGGCCCATAATGACCTTACATCAAAAAATACCCTTAAGACATTCTGTTTTTAATGTTTATTTTTGAGAGACAGAGACAGAGAGCGAGCAGGGGAGGGGCAGAGACGAGATGCAGAATCTGAAACAGGCTCCAGGCTCTGAGCCTTCAGCACAGAGCCTGACGGGGGCTTCAGCTTGTGAACCACAAGGTCATGACCTGAGCTGAAGTCAGACGCTTAACAAACTGAGCCCCCCAGGTGCCCCTTGACATTACCTTTTTTTTTTAAATTTTTTTTAATGTTTTATTTATTTCTAGGAGAGAGAGAGAGACAGCGTGAGCAGGGGAGGGTCAGAGAGAGAGGGAGACACAGACTCTGAAACAGGCTCCAGGCTCAGAGCTGGCAGTCAGCACAGAGCCCGACGCGGGGCTCGAACCCACGAACCGCGAGATCATGACCTAAGCGAAAGTTGGACGCTTAACCGACTAAGCCACCCAGGCGCCCCTTGACATTACCTTTTTAAACACCGCTCTGTCCAAAGCAAAGAAAACAGACCCATGGTCGTACGGGCTCTAATTTTTATGGTATCTTAGTAACTCTCTGCGTTGGGTAAAGCCTCTTCTGGTGCCGAAAAGAGCTTGCTCTGGTTTGTGCGTGTGTTGTGAGGAAGTCACATTGAATCGCATCACTGTGTTTGGTGACCTTCCTTTGTGGGATAGAACGGGGCTCTCGGCGTCAGGCTGGGCCACCTCGGAATGGGTCTAGGGTCCACCCACCCAGATACTTTCTGATTTGAATGTCTGTGCCTCAAATTCAATTCCCACCTTATGTCTATTAACGCCTCATCACGGAGTCTTCACGATGCATTATTAAGGAGGCCGTCCTACAAATGTTTACACAGCGTTGAATACATCTGTGCTGGGGCTGCAGCTCTCCACCGGCTGAGGGTGAGCTAAGTAGAGTCCTTCCAAGGGGTGAAACCCTCCCACCTCTGCAGTGTCTGGGCGCAGCCCAGGGGCCCTCGCTCCGGGCACACGAGGGACTGGGCCTCCAGGGGCTCCTCACACCTCTCTGGTCCTAGAATTAGCCACGAACATGACAATATAGAACGGTCCCTGGAGTAAAAATGGAACGAAAGTTGTGGGGAAGTCCACGGGGAGCCAGGATGGCCCTTGTCAGCCAGTGCTCACCCAGGGCCGGGTCACAGAGTCCCGTAAAACAGTGAAGGTCTGGATGAAGTAGTTCACTGTCATGATCACAGTGAGGAAGAGGAAGCCCTGAGTCCCACGAGAATAAGTTCTGGAAGGTCCCGGCTGCGGAACACTAGGCAGCTGTTTTAAAGGTAGATTGGTGTAGGGGCGCTGGGCGGCTCAGTCGGCTAAGCATCGAACGTCGGCTCCGGTCATGATCTCGTGGTTTATGGGTTTGAGCCCCATAGCGGGCTCTGTCCTGACAGCTCAGAGCCTGGAGCTGCTTCCGATTCTCTGTCCCCACCCCCTCCCCTGCTCATGCTCTGTCTCTCTCTCTCAAAAATAAACATTAAAAATTTTTTTAAGAAAGGTAGATAGGTGTATAAATTAGAAACATTCTTACTACATTCTTAAGTGAAAAGGGTATAAAAACGTGTATATTATATGATCCCAATTTTTAAAAGAAAAGCGGAAAAGGAACTGTGAGGAAATAGAGCAGTAATTGTGGTGAAGTTCAGGGCGGTGAGTTTATCGGTAATTTTTACATTCTGTGTATACTTTTAGGTATTTTTAGACAATTTTTACCACGTGCGTTAATTATTTTCATGGTCCTTTTACAGTGACTGAGACACGTTACACCTCAGGTTTCTGAATAGGCGTGTCCAGCGTCTGAAATTGCTTCCTGGGTGGAATGTTTCGTGCTTCCAGGTCGGGGGCGAGCGGCTCCGAATGCTCAGGGTCCCTCCAGAACGCGTGTCCCCCGTCCCTCCCTGTCGTTCTGACGCGGGAGCGGCGGGCGCCCGGGCTGGGACGTAGACTTCTCCACACGTGTACACGTGACAGCATGGAAAGGTGCAGAAAGTGGGCGGAAGTAGGAGTCCCCTGCCCCGTTGCTGCGTCCTTCCTGAGTGCGGCCCACAGAGCCGGGGGGGGGGGGGGCGTGGGGCGCGAGGTCGGCACGGCCGGCGGCTTCTCCCTGCCGACCCTCCTTCTCCCCGACAGCCCCCAGGGGCCCCGACCTGCCAGGCGGTGTCTGTCACTGTCCTCAGGGGCCCGAGGGGGTGTCCGGGGGCAGGCGGGCACAGGGCAGAGAGCGCCGAAAGGTAGAAGACACGGATGGTGAAAGGCAACCCCCGGATCCCAGAGGCACTTGCTGTGGCTGGAGCCGGCAGCATAGACCACATGGCTGCCCAGAGAGGTGGTGAGCTCCCCGTCACTGCCAGGCTGTGTTCAGAGGCCGGGCGGCCCCCCAGAGGCCCTGCTGGGGTCCCTCCTTGAGGGCTGCTGTTTGCTGCCACAGAGGGGACCCCGTGTCTGTGACTTCAAGGCCTCCGGGTGCTGCTTCTTCCAGGAAGACCGACCGTGATTTGATTGGTGAAAACTGCTGGGAGCACGCCCTGGTCTTGCTCCGGTCCCCGCGCGGGAAGGCCAAGGTCGTTCATTCATTTGATGGATTCGGACGGGTGTTTGGCCCGCTCTGTACTTACAGACCTGTGAAGCCACAGTGGGCGCCGCGGCCCCCGATCGGGCGGCGAGGACCTGGATTTATGTTGCTGGCTGTTCGCTTCCCAGGCCGCGTTAAAAACCAGCAGGATGCACAGCTTCCTCTCGTCTCTGACCGAGAGCGCTCAGGGCCCCGGTCCCAGGGCTCCGCAGCGCTCAGTGTGCGGGGCGTGGCCCCTCCGGGCACCGGTCCTGACCTGCCTCTTGGGAGGCCCTCCGTCCGTGGGCCTGTTGCTTTGCACTGTGCCTCCCGTGGAGGGATTCTTGAGCCCCTGCAGGGGATGCTGGCCTCCACGTGGCAGGTTTGTGCAGTGCGGGCGCTGGGCAGCTGTCCTGGTCCCTCACTGGGGCACTCAGGGCCTTGCCTGCCTCCACCAATGAGGCGGCCTCACCGTTTCCAGTCGTCCCTCACACCCCTGGCGCCCAGGTGCATGCTTGATTTTGTCTGTTTATCGTGGGACTCTGGCTTCGCGATCGAGCCTCCCCTACCCGCCCCTGAAGGCCCAGCCCCTCCTCAGCCTCGCTTCGTGCTCAGGGTGAGCACTGGTGTGGTCTGGGCTGAGCATGCCTGCGCGGGATTGTCTGCCGTCTTTCGGCCCAGGCGTCAGCTTCCGTGTCCGCGGGAAGCAGCCTCCTCGCCTGTGGGCTGTGGGGACGCTCCGGTGCCCGTTTAGTGCCCCACGTGGCAGCGCCACATGTGGGGTCCCCACCGTCTCCCCGTCCGTGACGCTTCCCCTCTGCTGCTCACACCCCGGCCTCCAGGCGGGCGGACCTCAGCGCCTGTGCTGTGCAGCCCCATCCAGCCCGCAGCCTTTCTGAGTGTGGTTACCACCCCCCCCCCCCCCCCCCCCCCCCCCCCGGTCACATGCTCTTTGCCAGCAGGCGGCCAGCACGTGCCAAACACAGCCCCAGACTGTTCTTTTGAATGAACGACTGTGACTTGGTGTTTCGGGAAGTAGTGAGGTGCCTTCTAAGCAACTAAAACTCCTCCTAATTAAAAATAGCAACCCAGGGACGTCTGGGGGGCTCAGTCGGTTAAGCGTTGGACTTCAGCTCGGGTCGTGATCTCACAATCTGTGAGTTCGAGCCCCGCGTCGGGCTCTGTGCTGACAGCTCGGAGAATGGAGCTGCTTGCAATCCTGTGTCCCCCTCTCTCTCTGCCCCTCCCCCACCACACCGCTGTCTCTCTCCTTCTCTCAAAAGTAAATAAACATTAAATAAAAAAGTAGTAGCCTGGTCCTGGTTATGTCACCTGCCCACTTTTGTGTCCCTGTGTCCCAAGGTTGCAAACTTACCCACGTGAAATGCCGTGTTTGCACCGGGGATTTTATTTTATTTTATTTTATTTTATTTTTTTAAATTTTTTAAAATGTTTTATTTATTTCTAGGAGAGAGAGAGAGAGACAGTGTGAGCAGGGGAGAGTCAGAGAGAGAGGGAGTCACAGACTGAAACAGGCTCCAGGCTCTGAGCCGGCAGTCAGCACAGAGCCCGACGCGGGGCTCGAACCCACGAACCGCGAGATCATGACCCAAGCGAAAGTCGGACGCTCAACCGACTAAGCCACCCAGGCGCCCCTGCACCGGGGATTTTAATACAGCCTCGGATCTCATGGGAGTCTAGTGCCAGTGAGCCAGAGGCTCCCTCGTTAACTGCCTCTAATTTTTTGGGTAAAGATTGAGATCATGTCATGTGTGTTTTCCTTTTTTTAATGTTTATTTGTTTTGAGAGAGAGAGAGAGCATGAGCAGGGGAGGGGCAGAGAGCGGGAGAGAGAGAATCCCAAGCAGGCTCTGCGCTATCAGCACACAGCCTGATGAGGGGCTCGATCTTAGGGACCTCATGACCTGAGTCAGCCAAGAGGCGAACGCTTAACCAGCTGAGCCCCCAGACGCCCCTCACTACCTCTGATTCTGCAGGCAGGTTTTCTAGAATTCCAGCACAGGTGGTCGGGTGAAGGAGTTCCATGGTGAATGGGACTGGGCGCTGGGTTTTCACGTCCTGCAAATATCCACTCAGAGAGCAATGCTGGGTGGAGTGTGTTTTATTGAGCATCTGCATTACCCCCATGGTCACTAATGTGACTCTCGGGAGCATAGTCACACTTCCTCTGTTGGGGAATCATTCTGCTATCGAGCAGTTGCCATGAGAGATCTGGGAGATCTGGGAGCTGTTGCTCTGACCCAGCTGGTGGCTGACCCCCCTCCATCTGGACGGGGCTGCACAGGCGTAACCGGAGGGAGGGTCTGGAGTCCGTCGGCCCAGGACTTGAGCGCTGCTCGGTCATTTACTAGCTGTGTGATTTGGGGCAGTTCAGTTCTCTGGGTCTCTAAGTTTTGTCCTCTGAGGAGCAGATGCCACACCTGACTGTATAGTTTGTTTATTTATTTACTTGTTTATTTAAATATTTTTTGAATTTATTTATTTTTTAATGTTTTATTTATTTCTAGGAGAGAGAGAGACAGCGCGAGCAGGGGAGGGAGAGAGGGAGTGACAGACTCTGAAACAGGCTCCAGGCTCTGAGCTGGCAGTCAGCACAGAGCCCGACGCGGGGCTCGAACCCACGAACCGCGAGATCATGACCTAAGTGAAAGTCGGACGCTTAACCGACTAAGCCACCCAGGCGCCCCTGAATTTATTTTTGAGAGAAAGAGAGAGAGACAGAGTGCAAGTGGGGTAGGGGCAGAGAGTGAGAGGGAGACACAGAATCTGAAACAGACTCCAAGCTGTCAGCACAGGGTCCAATGAGGGGCTTGAACTCCCCAACCATGGGATCATGACCTGAGCTGAAGTCAGACCCTTAACTGAGCCACCAAGGTGCCCCTATTTATTTATTTTTTTAATGTTCATTTTTGAGATATGGACAGAGCATGAGTGGGGGAGGGGTGGGGAGAGAGAGAGACAGAGAGAGAGAATGAGAATGTGGAGCAGGTTCCCCGCTCTGAGCTGTCAGCATAGCACCTGATGCGGGGCTCGAACCCATGAACCGTGAGATCATGACCTGAGCCCAAGTCGGCTACTCAACTAACTGAGCCCCCGGGGCTCAAACTGTGCAGTTTGGGGCAGGAGTGAGTTCTTGGTGTGGTGGGGTGGCACAGGGCCGCTGGCCCCGAGGACAGGGCAGTCGGGGACACGTGACAGTGACGGTGACGGTGACGATGTGTCACTGATGCCCGCATGGTGCACCTGCACTGCTCACCCTAATTTGGCCCTGCTCGTTTGGCGAGGACGGACATGTTCAAGCATGTCTTTCAGCCCATCCTATAGAGAGAGAAACTGAGACCCAGAGAAGGGAGGGACACAGCTGGAGCCCGGAGCCCCAGAAAAATCCTGGCAGGAAAGGTCTGTGTGCTGAGCACTGGGCTCGTGCTGGGGTGTGGCCTCGCCTCCAGCCTACCTGGGACCCTCCCTCCACGTGACTGTCTGCAGAGAGGAGCCCTTCCTCCCTGGGCCCCTGCTGCCCTGGGAACTGGGCTGGCCGCGCCCCGGCCTCAGCCTCTCCATCTGTGAGATGGGAGCAGCTCCCGGTCACTCATCAGCTCCGGCCCCGCGCCCACGTCTCACGCGCCGCTGGCCCGTTACAGCACGAGTACAAGACACGCGGTTTGCAGCTCGCGGATGCCGGGCTCGGGGGCCCCTGCAGAGGGCCACCACGTCCATGCAGCCCACGCTGTAGGCTTCACCCTCATCGCTCGCGTGTTTACAGGTTTGCCCGGGGCCGGGCCTGCCCCCGGGAGCTGCAGGGGTGGGGAAGGGCCCAGGTTCTCAGCCAGCCTTCCGCCCGGCACAGTTGAAGTCTGGGCACAAACAGCAGAGGCCCAGGGTAACAGGATGCAGGCAAGTGTGACCTCTGGGGCCGCACGCTGGGGCTGGCGCAGCCTGGCTTGGCTCCCGGCCCCTCCGACGACCAGCCGGGCCTCCCCAGCCCTCTGTGCCCTGGTTCTGGGCAGAGGTCCCCCCGTGCCGTCCCCGGGACACCCAGTTACCAGCAGGAGGTGGCCAGCCGCGGAGGAGCTGGGGGCCGCAGCTGAGTGGAGAGCACGGACCCCAGGGAGTGTGCTGGGCTGTCTGGAAGCAGAGGATTCGCGGTGGGGTTGGCGTAAGCCTCGCCCCCGGTGAGGCCTCCCCAGGGCGTGTGCGGGGCAGCTCTGGGAGCAGAAAGTGTTGACGTAGCCCTTGTGCGCCCATCGTGCTCTGGGAGCGGGGCTGTCCCGAGGGTACGCCAGCCGCCCTGCCTTCGTGGTGTCCGCGGAAGACAGGCGAGCAGAGGGGCGTGAGGAGAGCGGAGGGCAGTGGCCGAGGGGGCGGCCAGGCAAGCCTGGGGTGAAGCAGCAGGTGTGGGGGCCGGGAGGAAGGGGGGTGCTGGGTGCCCCAGGCCTTTGAGGCCGCCATGCCCGGGGCCTGCATCCGCCGCGGCCGTCACCCCCGGGGGGACCACCTCGAGACCCTCTCTGGGAACAGGTGCGCAGGGGAGCCCGTCCCACCAGGCGGGGCGGACGGCGGCCTTTGGAAGGGGGGCCGGTGGCCTAGCGGAGGCAGCCACCCTTCCCCCGAGAACGGCGGGCCTTGGGCCCCTGCGGGCTCAGTGAGGTCCTGCCCCCGTGTCGTCTGCGCTGCGGGCCCCAGCCAGTCGGTGACCGCCTCCGCGTTCCTCGCCCTGGGCGCCTCTGTCCCCCGGAGACCCTGGCAGCGTGCAGAGGCGCCTTTGGCTGTGACCGCTGGGGTCACAGGGGCCGAGGTTCTGCCAGGGTGCATCAGTGTCCCCTGACGCCTGTGACAGCCCCGGGTCAGGGCGACCTGTTCACCGTGGCCCCTTCACACGTGTTCCCGGTGACCGGAAGCCACGCTTTCCCCGGGAAGGCGACTCGTGTTCGGGCTCTCGGGCAAACCTGCTGGGTCCCCTCGTGTCCGTCTGCACGCCCTGAGCCCGCGGTGCCAGCTCTCCTCGTTTCGGCGGGCCCTGCTTCGGCCCTGCCCAGGCAGTCCCCTGGGTGTCAGCACAGGCTTCTGGGGGCCGCTGGGGTCCCCGTCCGAAGATGAGGAGGCCGAGGCTCAGAGAGGAGGCCCGGAGCCCGGAGCTGTCTGCGCCGCGGCCCGTGACCCTCCTGGGAGGGGGCGCCCCTCAGCCCCACGAGGCCCCTGACGGTTTGCCCGGCTCTTCCCCACCCGGCGGCGCGTCTCATTCCACACGGAACAGTCTGGAGGCACAACGCTCGGCACGGTTCGCCAGGTCCGGTCTGCTTTCCGTGATCCTTCTGAGTTTTAACAGCGCGGGCCCCGCTCTTCCTCCCGCGCATCAGTCTCTCCTCGACCACGAAGCGGGCCGCGTGGTGAGAGGTCTGAAGTGCGGCCCCGTCGTGGCGTCCACGCCGCAGCCTGCTGGGCGCTAGTACGGGGCTGACCCCCCTCTCGGCAGCTGTGAACCCCCCGACGTGCGTGGGCCTCGCCCGCGGAGGCGGCGTGGACACCCCGCCCCCAGACGTGTGCTCAGAGGCGGCGCCTGGAAGGCTCGGGCGCACCCGCAGGCTGCTTCTCTGTCGCGGTTACTTGGTGTTTTGTGGAGCAGCTGCACGCGACCCGCACGGGCGGCTCCAGGCCCCGCCCTCCCGTGGGGGACACCGTGGGCGCCCTCGGGGCGGGGCCCGTGCTTTCCAGGGCTGTCACGTCCCCACACCAGCCGCCGGGGTGCCTCATGGTCTTCCTGCGGCTGGAGCACGGGGGAGGCTGTCGGCCAGGAACACGGGTGGCCTGTGCTACCAGAATGTTCCTTAGGCCCCTTGAGTAGCTCTCGGGGATGTAGAGCAAAAGCTACCCTCTCTGCCTTTCGCATCGGCTAGGCCCGCCTCAGCCCTGTGGCTCCCCCGCCACACCCCTGCTGGTCCCAGAAACCCTCCCACCTTGCCTGAGCTGTTCCCTGGGCCCCAGGCACCATCTCCCGTGCCCGTCAGATCGCGAACCCTAACTCTGAAGCTTAGCGCAATGTCGCTGCCTCCGCGTCCCCCAGATCGTGACCAGATCACCAACCCCCACCGGAAACTCCGTCCACCCCGGGTCCCGTGGCTCACTCGTTCCCCTCGCTGTTCCTCAGAGTGTGGGTCGTGGCTGGGTGGCCTGCTGCCACGCAGGAGCCCGGCGAGCATCTGCTCTGCAGCGTGGATCGGGGCTGGGGTCGTCCACAGCCCCCCAGGGTGGTGCCCCGGCCCTTCCCGCCCGAGCACTGTGTTTGGTGCCAGCTTACAGGGGTTGAAAGAGAAGATGCTGGAGGCTCTGTGGGCTGAGGGGGCTGCAGACCTCCATGCACCTCGCCCGGGGGCCTCCGCTCCTGCCCTGTGAGGTCACCGTGGCATCAGCCCCAGATCCCTGCCAGGGGCGGGCACGAGAGCCTCACAGTCTGGCCCCCCTCGGTGTCCCTGCCCCAGGGGACCCCTGATCATCACCGAACAACCGCATGGATGCACAGCGTTTCCTCTGGTGCCCTGCCACGTGGGCGATGGAGAAAGAAAATGGCAGGTCTGGCATTTTCTCAAGCCCCTCCCCTTAGTCTGGTGGTCCACTCTGACTTCTGATCTTCTTCTAGATCTAATGTGTTTTCTTAGATTTTCCCCCAAGTTAGATTAGACACGAGCCTTTGTGAAAACTGGACTTTCTCCGCAGCCCCATTTCTTCCTTAATACAGGCATGTGGGGCCGGGACTTGGCTGCGACCCGGCTGATGTGCTGAGGGCCCACAGCTATCATGTGAGCGCCCAGAGGATCCACGCTGAGCAGTCTCTGAAACACTAGACGGGGCGTCCTTGGGCCCAGGGACACTGGGTGGGAGAGGGCAAGTGAGGGCCACCGGTCCCTCCTGACCGTGGGGTGGACGGGCCTCTGACCCGGATGAGGGACTGCATCTGGGAAGTTGAGCGGCCAGGCCTCACCGGCAGCTCGGATTGGGGGCCACAGGGGGAAACAGCGCACAGCACGGCACCTGCCCGAGGCAGGCCCTCCATTTAGGGTGGTTGTCGCTTTGTCAGGATTAGGGTTCTTCCTTTGCTGACCCCACGTGAATGGCCCTTAGTGGCCTACCCTGAGGGACAGTGTAGCCCATGGAAGGGCACCTGGGGGTGGTCACCTGGCCCTGAAGTGTCATCCAGACCGGCTCTGGGGCTTTGCTGAAATAAGTCCTTTTGGTAAAACTCTTCTGTAATTCAGATCATCTGAGCCTGTTTTTACGTTTTTGTTTTGTAAACTTAATTGTTGCTTTTTTCCCTTGCTGGGTTTCCTTGAAGTGAAATATCCTTTTTGTAATTAAAAAAAAAAAAAATACAGTTTTTCTCAATGCTTATTTTTTTGAGAGAGAGAGAGTGAGAGTGAGCGAGTATGAGTGGGGGAGGGGCAGAGAGAGGGAGACACAGAATCCGAAGCAGCTCCAGGCTCCGAGGTGTCAGCACAGAGCCCAACGCGGGGCTCGAACCCATGAACCACGAGATCATGGCCTGAGCCAAAGTCGGATGCTCGACTGACTGAGCCACCCAGGTGCCCCCGTTTTTATAATTTTTAAATAAGCTCCTACATGAACTAGACACGTGGCTTGTGCCCCACTTTAGTATAAGCTACAGAGCACCCAGTGTTTGCTCTGGGCCTAGTCTTCACAGAGCGGTCACACTTCTTGTGAATGGGCCTCTTTCTCCTGGGACTTCTGGGGGTTTTTATCTGACAGTTGGAAGCTGGCGCCTGGACGTGGCCTTGGGGTCCCCAGGCCTTGTGTCCCCGGATTCCCTGCTGGAGGGGCCGGGCCTGCGGCGGGAAGCTCTCCCTTCTGCTGCCGCCCTGGCCCCTGGTTGTGCGGCCTCAGCGAAGGACTCCCTTGGACCAAGTTGACGTCCGTCCCCAGTGTGGCCCTTGGGTCCTGGAACAAGCAGGAAGGAGCCTTGTGAGCTCGGGGGACGCCCCAGGTCAGCCAGGAGCTTTATGATTGGGGCCCTTGCGGCCGGGTCTGGAACGGCGCCCAGACTGTAGGGTGTCCCTGTCCACGTCAGCCTCCCTGGCACCTGACTGTGCTCCAGTGAGCCCTGGGGCTGTGGCTGACCCAGGGCCCCCCCGCCCCAACCCCAGCGCTGAGCCCTTCAGGGTGGAGCACCTCCGCCTCATTGCCCGAGCAGCCCACGGTGACCTGTGCTGCCAATTCTTCGTGGCCTCGCAAAGCTCCAGATTCTTACAACCGCATTGTATTTAATGATAAAGCATTTTCTGTATGTTATCTCACTTAATCCTCATTGAACCCAAGGAGGCAACAGACAGGAGAGGTTATTCCCATTTTAAAGATAGGGAGACTGAGGCTTGCTGAGGGACCGTCCAGGGCCACAGAGCTAGTGAAGTGCAGTGGGGGTTGGACTGGGGTCTTGTCGCTCCTGACAGTGCTTTTCTTTTTCTTTCTTTCTTCTTTTTTTTTTAACTTTTAAATGTTTGTTTATTAGAGAGCACATGCTTGTGAGTGGGGGAGGAGCGGAGAGAGAGACTCTCAAGCAGGCTCTGTGCTGTCAGCTCAGAGCCCTAAGTGGGGCTTGAACTCATGAGCCGTGAGATCATGACCTGAGCAGAAATCAAGAGTCAGACACTCAGCCGACGGAGCCCCCCGGGCGCCCCGCTGAACGCACCTTCCAGCTCTTACAGGAAAGAGCAGCGCGAGCGGCCTCGCCTGCGCCCTGTGCCGGCTCCGCGGCGTTCCTCGGACTCGCTCCTACTCATCCCTGCACCTTGCCAGCGCTGGCTGAAAAGCGATAATGCTCTTTACTGGTTCTGTGCAGAGAATCGTGATTTCCTAATTAGGAGACACGGGTAAGGGCATCCCGAAGGCGCCCCCCTCAGCAGCCCCTCCCTCCGCTCCGGGAGGGGCCGCACCCTGGCGGGTGGGCCGCTGCCACCAGCCCCCTCCCGTCTGCATTCATCCGAGAACCTAACACAGCCCTGTTTCTAGAAAACAGAGGAAAACACAAGTGGGCACCTTCAGGTGGGTGTGTGTGTGGCGCAGTGCGATAACGTATTTGCGCTTGGATATTTAGATAAAATATTGTGCTTCCCTCCAAATGCTTGGCCATCTGTGGGCACAGCTTTTCCGCCGTCTCGGCGGCTGGTGTTTTCCCAGCGTGGGTGTCTGGGCGCTCGCGGGTTGGGCCGGCTCCATGCAGCGTCACACCTTGTCCCAGAAAGGCTCCGAGCTGCACGCGGCCCCTCTGGGTTACCCCGGGTGCACACGCCCGCCCTCCCCGCTTCCTGTCCTCGGTGCCAAGAAGGCGAATCTCCAGCAGCCGGGCGGTGGTGCCTGCTCCCCGGCCGGGCGCTGGGTCCGGGGCCCTCCTGGAACAGAGCCTCTAGCGGAGCTCCTGGCGCCCCGTGGCAGGCGTCCGATGGGTTTGTTGACTGGATAAATGAGCGTCTCGTTTTCTCTGCGCCCCCTGCCTCCCTCCGCCCCACTTCTGTGCACCAGGCGAGACCCCACCCAGGGGAGGAGGCGCCCCCGCCCTTCCCAGGCAGATGGGCAGTGGCAAGCAGCTGCTGAGGGCCGTGGACCGTGGCTGCCCTACCAGGGGCCCTCACGGGGCCCCATTCACAGGTGCCGAGAAAGAGCCCCCGCCCCGCTCCCCGGGCCCCCGGGCCCTCCTGGTCTCCAGACACTGCCTTTCCCAGGCCTGCTGTGATGTTCCAGTGACTCTGAGGGACTTACTTTGGTTCCCTTTTCCTCCCTGCTCGGCCCCGCCCCCTTCATGTGACATCTCCCTTCACGTGCACCCAGGAGGGGGTGCCTGGACCTGATGGGTGGAGGCCAGGTCAGCGGTGGCTTCCGTCCAGGCCCCCCACCCTGGAATCTCACAGCCGGGCGCCCAGCACAGCGAAAGCCAGCGTAGGTGCCCTCGCCTGCCCTTTAGATGGACGGGCTGTGGCCAGGGTCTCCGAGCCGGGCCGCCCCTGCCGTGGGGACCAAGGAGAGGGTCTCTGTATACATGAGGCCTTCACTTTAGCACCTTGGGTGAGGGTAGACAAACACCCTGTTTGGACACCCGGCCCTTCCCGGAACCCTGGGGGTAAGGCGCCCACAAGAGATGCCCACACCTCTGGGGACTTCCGGTGAGAGCACCCACACATCCGGCAGCCGCGTCCTTCGTTTCCTCGCTGGCGGTCCGGGGGTCTCACTGCTGAGCATCTGTGTTTGCTCTGTGGCTGCGTTGGCCTCTGGCATTTGGAGAGCACTCCGCATGGGACACTGTCTGCTGCCGGGCGAGGTGCCGGGCGGGGCTCCCACCTTCTCCTCTGCCTGGCTGTCGGGAAGTGGTCCAGGCAGCCCCCTCCCAGAGGCCTCTGGACACGTCCACACCCAGGGCCAGCCCTCAGCAGGGGGCAGTCACAGATGCCCACTGTGCAGGCCGTGCGCGGCTGGCTGCCTGGGCGCTTGGCGGAGCTGGGCACGGGCGCCCAGGGGGCCGGGCGGGGGCGTGGACGAGCCTCGGCTCCCTGAGACCCTGCTGGCGCCCGGACCCTGCGAGGAGCCTCCACGCCCCTGGGACGGATTTGTTTTGCCTTGGGACCCTTGGACTGTCTGATGGCGGGAGTGATTTTTGTGAGACTGCATACGAGGCCTGGTCTGGCCGTCCATACGTGAGATGAGAAAGGAGGCGGATGAATCCAGGCTTCTCTGGTGGAAATTCCGTGAAGGACAGAAATGAGGTTAATGAATAAAGGGTTTGGCTGGAAATGCTCTGGCTTAAGCTTCCTGGGAAAGAAAATCCAGGATTTAGATGCTAAAATGGCAGCCAGCCCTCTGTTGAGTCCCGGCTGCGTGCGGATTGACCCGAAAGGTGGGCCTGGCCATCCCCTTGCTCAGAGGGGGAGACTGAGGCCATCGCAGGGCTGTGAGCCAGGCAGTGAGGCTGGGGTCTGGAGCATCCCTCTCCCCGCTGGCACCCCACGCCCCACGTGGCCACGGGCCCCACAGCTGCTCTTATAGGTAGTGGCCACCGTTCTCGACAGTACCCCGTTTATTTTTACACGGAGAACGCTTCGGGGCGCCGGGGCTTGGGGCTGCTGTATCAGGACCGCGAGGGCCCCCTCGGAGATGGTGGCTCTGCTGGCCTTTCCCTGGAAAATAAAGGCCGTTCATCATATTGCTCGGACCACGTACGGCTCTGACGGTAAACTACACGTGTGTGTTCACCCAGGAAGAGAAGGGGCTGCTGCACGAACTGCCTGCTCCCCGCGGCTCCTCAGCCCCGTTAAGCGCACAGCGCCCCCCACTTAGGGCCCTGCCCCGCGCTGTGTGTGTGACTGCGCGTGAGCTGCCGCCGCCAACGCGTGCAAGTGTTAAAAGGCGCCTGGAGACGCCCGGAGACGGTAATGACAATGTTTGGTTATCTTTATGCTGTTTCCTTTGCACGCTTGTTAAAACGTGGGGCCAGAGTGTCTGTGACGGACCTAACAAGTGCCTTCTAATCAGGCCGGAATGTTTCTGTCAGGCACAAGAAAAATGCTGAGCCCGAACAAAGATGCGTCCTCCCCCCAAGAAACACATTTGTTTAAAGATTGGCCTGTCAATTTGTGAATCAACATTTCGGCTTTTTGCTCAGACACTGGGCCTGTGCCTCCTCCCGCAGAAGGGGGAGCGATACAAAGGGGTGTTTGTTGTTGGAAGGAAGTAAACTTCATCAGGTCGACTTAGATGTGTGTTTCAGATGTCACTCAGTACTGCTCTCTTGTAATGAAACGCTGCATACAGATTTCTTCCCGAGGCTCAGGGGGATTAGACCCAGTAAAAGAAGAATTCAGTCTTCCTCGCCGTGGCGCATCAGAGTGAGAAGTTTAAAATCCACAATTTATTCAAATATTGATATTTCTACTTGTCAGAAGAGAGGGGCCTTGAAATTTCCACTGAGCACTGTTGTCAGAAGAATTGCAAGAAATGTGTCAGATAATTCATAAACGGAGTTCACTGCTGTGAAATCAGTTGGGAACAGGGAAAAAATATATTCTTGTCGATGTAGAATAGGGGCAATATAACAGAAAATAGCACTCACTTTTCCATCATGTCAGGCAAATGCTCAATTTGGGCCAGGTATTTTTTTAAACAGCCTGCTGCTCCTAGAGAAGCCTAGAATGCATGAAAAATGTTTTGAGTTCTGCTTTGTAGACAAGAGATCTGTTTGTTGTTTTTTCCCCTCTGAGACATCTATTTCCCATCCTGCGGGAGCCAATCAGAAAGCGGCTGCCAGCGGCTTGGAGCCCAGGCAGCCCTGCACATGGTTTGCATTAAGGCCCTAAAAAGCTGTGAAGAGCCGGGTAATGATGTAAAGGGCCAGCGTAAATTCCAAACTGTTGATAGCGGGCAGGGGAGCTTCAGAGAGCCTCTTAGGGTGCTGGAGCCCCTTCCCAGAGTCGGGCCTGTGTGTTTCTCTGCTTTGGGGCCGCAGAGTGGAGAGTGGATTCCGTACACAGGAAGAGGCCCGGCATAGTTGAAATTCTTGGTGCTTGAGGAGCCCCCCGCCCCGACTTGTACTTTGTGGTGGGCTTTCTGAGCCGTGGGTCCGATCCTCTGGCAGACCTGGGGCGGTGGCACCCCCTCGTGTGGCCACACTGCTTCACGGGGAGTCCCGTGCGGGCAGGCGCGTGTGGCCAGGCCTTGGGGTTTATGGGAGCAGCCCCTGGGTGTGCTGAGATCTCGTGAGCGCGAGTCCAGGAAGGGCTGAGCGCCCGTCCGCAGCGGGGCCCTGCGGACACTCCCGTGCCAGCTGCCCCTGTTTCTTTGTTTGCAAAGCCCCCGTGAGGCCGGCTGGGCTCTGCTCCGTGCGCGTGAGGCGCTGTGTGCAGTGCACCCGGGCCTGGCTCTCCCGGGAGCCAGTGCCCGCTGTTTCCCCAGGTCCGCAGTGGAAGCAAACGCCCGCCATGTTTCCTGACCGGCTTTTGGCCTTCTTGGTTCTGGACAACAGGTTTGCTGTCTGTCTCTGCTCCTGTGTGACCCCTGCCGCCCGGCTCTGCTCCGCCCCCGTCCCCCTCTCTGTACCCTCCATGGAGGGCGGGGCCCCTGGGGGAGCCTCTGGGAGGCGGATGACTTTTCCAGGAAGCCCAGTCGACACCACTCCCAGGCTCGGGTCCCTGGATGGGCAAGGGGTTTGTCAAGGCGCTGTTGACGGACCAACCGGCCTAGGGAGAAAGGGTCGGCCGAGCGCCCTGAGCACAGAGCTCTACGCCAGCTCTGCAACAGCAGAGAATTTTCTGGTTCTCCGTCTGCTGGCCGTGGGCCCGGGAAGGGCCACAGGTGTGTCCCTCTGACTTGGCGAGAAGTCCAGTTCTGGGGCTGGAGGCCCAAGGGCACTGTGGCTGTGGTCACCGCCTCGTTTGGTGTGGGCGTGGGGCGTGCTTTGCCCTGCTCTCTGGGGGATCCCACTGTCCGGGGCCAGGGATGGGGAGCGGCCTGTGGACGATGAGCTTGTGATGGCACCTCAGCGTCTGGTGCTGGGTGCCGAGTCTCTGAGCCGAATTCTGTGCGGCGAATCTTTTCCCCGTCAGCAGCCTTGGCCGGGCTGCACCTGCGCCCGGCGGGCATGGGTGTGCTGAGTTGCAACAATAGGAAAGCAGTTGTGAACCCCTATGTCGACCACGTGACCACGCAGTGGCCGGGTCCGTGGCCGGGCTTGCAGCTGGGCAGGGGACCTGGGTGTCTCTGCGTGGACTAGAGCGTGGTGAAGTCCGTACCTGGGGTGCCTCTGTAGCGTAAATCATGTGACTGCAGCTTGCAGGGAGGCGTAGGGGAGGGCGGGGACCGCGAGGGCGCACCAGGAGCACGGTGAGCGTTTGGCGAAACCGTTGGCTTTGAAGAGGAAAACAGGTTCTTGGGGTGCGAAGATGTTTTCGCTGAGGTTTGATGACTGTCTGGCCGACTCTGGACCCTTCCAGTGTGGATTTTAGGATCGTAAATGTAGTTGTTTCTGACTAGGTTGATACATTTTTGAACATATGTGTACACACGTGTGTGTACGTGTATGTGTGTGTGTAATTTACTCAGTTATCTTCCCTGTGAAGCACGAGATGGTTTGGGGGGGTGGGGGGGTAGGCGTCTCTTGTTAGAAGGAATGGACGCTGTTGATTGTCCCAGGCCCCGTGCTGGCCTTGGGGACTTGGGTGTTGACACAGGCAGTGCTTAAGGAAACTGTCAAGTAATCCCTTTACAGGGGTGCCCGGGCCTGGTCGTCTCCCCGTCTCCCCGTGCTCGTCCCCACACGCAGAGCTCTGGGGTGTGTGCCCCGCGGCCCCCGGCCCCGGGCGGGCTCGTTAGTGGGGCGGGCTGGCGGCCTCCACGCCGGCCCGCGGCCTCCACGCCTGCCCGCGGCGGCCGGCCTCCTCTCCACGCCTGCTTACTGTCTGCCGGGGGTCGGTGGATCTGTCATCGGCGCGGCGCGGAGCCCTGACAGTGAGGAGGTAAACGCTCCCTGCCTGAATCCCCCATTAACTTTGTGAGGCGTATTGATTTCTTGTAAAAATAATGATATTGACAGGCCTTCCAGGAGTAATTGTTTCCAGAGCGTGGAGGTCGCTGTGGCCAGAGGAGGTTGGGAGCTGGGCCCTCAGAGCCTGAGAGCCCTGGGGTGGGCGCCCCCGCTCGGGTGGGACCCCTGCCAAGGCTTGGGGCTGCCGTTGGGCACGCGGGTCCCCGTGGCCAGTGCCGGGTGGGGTGGGGGTGGGGCAGACGGCCTTGGGTGGGGTGTGGGCGGGGGCCCAGCTCCGGGTCGAGTTCCGAGGTGCTCTGGATTCCAGACTTTATCAGCGTTGCCGCTGGGCTGATTGCTGAGGCTCGGCCGCCGTCAGGGCCTGGGGAGTGGGAGGCCGTGGCCTCTACCGAGATCCAGGGGACCCTCTGTCTGCCCCTGCCAGTGGCTTCTCTTTCTGGGGACGGCCCCCTCCTTTTCTGAGCTCTCAAGGGAAATGGTGGAGAGGCAGCCGCTCTTGGGACGGCGGGGCCGGTCAGAGTTGCCCTGACGGGTGATGGTCACCTAAGGTGGTGGCCGGCATCTCTGCAGTTGGAGGGCGTCTGGAAACGAGCCACTGGTCTGAACGGTGAGGGGCCCGGGATCACCTTGCCCCTGGACACAGGATGGGCTTGCTTGCAGGGGAGATAAAGCAGAGAGCTGGTCCGCAAATATCCAGGCGTCCAGGGCCGCCGCGTGGGGGTGCACAGCCTTCCAGGAGGGCTTTCTGCAGCCCTGGAAAGGTGATTGGATGAAAGAGCCGCCCTGTAGGCTGAGGAATCCTGCCTCCCCACCCCCCATGTCCCAAGTGCCAGCAAAGGGGCAGAATCCCTTTAATGGAAACAGAAAACCCTGGCAAGCAGTGTTAAGAAGCAGGGTGGGCACATCATGTCCACGTTTTAAATGTTTTAAGACTCCATAAAAAAAAATACTTTAGATTTATCTTTAAGAAGCAAAAGAAGTTCCTTAAAGAGGCAGTACATTGCTTCTAGAGTGTGCCAGTGGTTGGCTTGTGCCTCTCCTGTATCGGTCACACGCGGGCGCACCTTGTCCCAAAAGGGTGCCTCTCCGCGTCTGTCCCAGACCAGGCAGCATGGCCGGGAGGTGGGGACAGAGGAGCTCAGACAGACAGCCACGTGTGCTCGGAGCTGGCCCTCATCCACAATATCTCCTCTGTGTTTCCCCCCAAACGAGGGGAAATCTGATCAACACCACTAACGAACTGCAGCAACGGGTTATCAATTAGCCGGGCCAGCGGCAGCAGCCTTGCCAATACTGGCTTTGTCTGAGTTTTCTTGGAGAAGTTGGTTTGTGTCACTCAAGGAGGCCGCCCGTCCAGGTACATCCCCTCATGTGCAGGCCGAGTCCCTCCCAGCGCTATTTAGAACGAGATTTGTGTTCGCCCTAATCCAATAACCGTCGCCCAGGACGGCCCATGTAGCTCTGCTGGGAAATGGTGTCCAGGCTTGTAGCAACATCTAATGGGTATTTAGGTGCAAACTAGCTGTGAAGTGTTAAATATTTACATGTGGAATGCCAATAGTAATTGTCCACTTTATCTGAGCTAGCCTAGGGAAATGTCTTATTTGTTTCCATGTTACTTCAATAAACAGAAAGCTGGAAAATCCTCCCGCTATTTCTTGGGGGCTTAGAATTAATAAAGCCAGGCGGTATAAAATATGTGCTTTGGGTTTTTGAATGATCACTTCTGCACCAGGTCATATAATATGGCTTTAACTCCATGTGGCCTGTCTATTAAGCAAGACAGGATGAGACTCACAAATAATAAAAAATATTTATGCTTTTCTTAGTGATACTAACAAGGTAACATATCAGAGGAGAAATGGCAGGAGAAGAATAAGGTATCCGTGTCTTATGAATTCACAGCTCAGTGGGGTCCCGGCCGGCTCCCATAAACACCCTAGGATTCTCTGCTCGGCATTGCTATTATTCCGCAGATTGTATTTTTTGCTTTTTGTTTGTGAAATCTGAAGTGTCATAAATGCCTCCGTCTCATCTATATTTGATAGTTAATATTAGTCTCAACCAGGAAAGTGCACTTTACATGTGACAACATACGATTACCTGGGAGTGTTATTGCAAAGGAAAAAATCAATACCAATTTATAATTCACGATCGCAGTCTATCAGTTTTTATGGCTCTCTATCCAGTCTCATTAATTTTTTATTATGATTGACTGAAACGGAAAGATTTTTAACATGTTTCGCTGTTATTTATTCAACCTTAATAATTAAATAAACCCTAATTGGCTGTATTTCGAGGCATTGCGGCGCTGCGGCCAGGAAGGGTTGGGGTGACCATCCATTATTAATTCAGGAGCACCTCACATTCTCTTCTGAGGCAGCCCAGGGAGGGGGACCTGCGGCACACCGTCACCCGAGTGAGTGAAATAGATTTTGTCGTCACCTAATCAAATCCTGTTTAGGAGGAGACCATTCGTTTTAATTCAAAATATAAATTATCAATAACACGGAGAGGAACGGGATGAAATATTCCCGGGGCCACGGGAGTCAGTGCCGCGCATCTGTGCAAAACTTTGATCAGCAGCTAGTATCTTGATTAATGAGGCCAAGGGCCCCATTGCATGGAGAGCCGCCGGTGGGGACGCCCTCGCCAGGGGTCTCCCGATGGGCGCTTCATGGGTCCCTTTGAAAGGTGATTGACAGATGGAAAATTGCACTTTCAAATTTCATCCGTATTCATTTGAGTTGTTCTTCTACACGTCACTCGCTCCCCTCTCTGGCAGGCCACGGCTGTATACATTAGCCGTTTCCACAGTGAGAAGGGAAGGAAGACAATCCCATATTTGAGCGCTCTGAAGGAAAATCAATCATGTCATAAGTGAGAAGTATGGATAAGTTTGAACTGTGGCAACTTTCATCATCTCATCTCTGGCCGCGCCGGTGGGCCTCTGAGCGTCTGGGCTGCGCGCGGGCACCCCAGCTGTAGGGAGAGAACACGGAGTGTAATAGAGTTGGGCCGAAGGGAAATTTTTTTTCCCTGGTATTTGTCAAGGAAGTTTCTCGTGGCGTTGCACGGAAGGAACATCAAACCCTAAGATTATAGACACTGGACGTTTTGACAGAATTGAAAAAAAGCTTCTATTGACTATGACGAGGATGTACCAACCCTTCTCAATCAATCGAGCGTCCGCCTGACGTGTTTTTTCAGATTTTTGTTTTCGCCGGGCTCTGCTCGCCGGAACGGTGGTGTGGGAGCCGTTTCTAGCAACGAGCCCGTGCGTGGAGGCCACTTCAGAGCCCCGGGGGCCAGCCCGTCCCCCCGGGCAGGGAGGGCGCAGGCCTAGAGGGACTGGGGAGGCTGAGTGGGGTCGGTACCCAGTACTGAGCATGGGAACCGGTGTCTATTGGAAACGCTCGGAAAACCGTGGGAGACGGGCATGTTGCAATTTCACAATCTTGTTCTTAATATCATTGAAAGAGAGCTCTTCTTGGCAGTAATAAATTTAACACAAAAATCAAATACAAAACAAATTTATTCTTCCAGAGCTGATGCCCAGTCATTTCTTTCTTGTCTTGCATTAAGCTTTAAAATCAACTGTCACTCCCTATCGATTGCATCTGAATTGTTATCTATATTTCTCAAAAGCGCTCTTGACAGTTAATACAGTGTAAATTATAATCTGGGGAAATGCTGCGTGTGCTCACCAGCAAATTGCTTAGATTCTGAGTAAAGCTGCTTTTATTCGCCGTTCTTTTCTTGTGGCCATCTATTTTAGCAGGGACCGTTCAGGCCAAATTATTCTAAATTTACACTCGGCTAGTATGTAAATCATATTGTGGAAATCACTTTTGGAATCACTCTCGAATGTGAAGCAGTGCTGGAGTGTCTGAGCCTTGCATCAATGAAACAAATACCCCCTCGGGGGCCTGACCCACGGGGTGTGGCTGGCCACGCTCCTGCGGCTCCTGGAGGGAGCTCCCCACAAGGGGTGTACGCGAGTCCAGTTCTGGGGGTTCCGGGGGCCCCCGGGGGTCCCAGGCCTGTGCCCTGGTTCTCGCGGAGCTGCGTGGTCTCGAGGGGAGGCGGGGTGGGAGGGGGCTCCGTCCTCCGGGGATGAGCTGTCCTCACTACCCCTTCCTCCTGGGAGTGTGAGGCCAGGCCAGGATTTGCTTCCTGGAGGAAGGCAGCCCCCTCTGCGGGTGCTCCCAGGGCCCGGGGAGTGCAAGCCCCAGATGCCATCTAAGTTCTCTGGCTGCCACAGTAACAAAGTAAAAAAAAACCGCTGAAGTAATTTTTGTATTTTTTAATTTAACTCCATAGATCTGAAAGATTATTATTTCATTATATTGTTGGCATGAGAAATCACTGAACCCTTCGAAATGTTTCCTTCATTGCTAAGTTTGGAAATCCGGCACATGCTGGGCCCTTCCGTGGCCCCTTGGACCCGCCCCATAGCCCATGCTGAAGTGCCGTGCGTGGCCATGACCGCCACACTGGATGGCACACTCGGGGGTCCCACGGTGGCCCTCTGGTTGTCACCAAGGCCCACCCCGAGCTGCTGCCCTCGCCCCAGGCTCCAGGGCCTGGAGGAGGATGGGAGCGTCCGGCGTCGCGCGGAGGCCACTGTGCCGTAGGGAGTGAATCACCCCAGGAGGCGAGGCCTTGCTCATTCTGTCTCACCTGGTGGTGGGGTCTTCATCTTGTGGAGGAGTCTGGCTTTTCTTCAGAAATAGTTCAGGATCGTGCACTTGTGGCTGTTCCCTGCTCAGTGGAAATGTGACAGTTGCAATATAGGAAGCTATTTACGGAGTTACTTCTGTTCCTTTAGGAACAACTAATTACACATTTATTTATTCAGGAAATATTTACTGAAGATCTATTGGTTTGAGGCAAGGTGGTTAAAACACTGTTCTTGCTCTAAATGATGGAGGGATGGGCATAGAGACATGTCTATCTTCAGATCTACATAGAGATAGAGGTAGAAATGAGTATCTAGGTAGGTTGTAGGTCTATAGAATAAAATATAAAATACATCTATTAATGTATTAATGTCTATTAATGTCTATACATCAATAGATCCGTGTCCATCTGTCTGTCCATCTCCAGGTCTACAACCCTCATACCCTTGGTGTGTTTGCAGGGAGTGGAAGACAAATACAGGACAGAAAGGGTTGGGAGAGGTGAGTGGGGTGGTCTGGGGCAGTGCAGGGACACCAGTGGCCTGGACTGTGAAGGTCAGGGCAGATGCACCCTCAGAGATGAGTTGGGGAAGGTCATGGATTCAAGGTGGGAAAAAGTTGATTGCCGGAATCCCTCAATAACTAAGGGAGACGTTGTGTCCAGGCACTGAGCCGTGTGGCCCCCTCTTTTGACAGTTAGTGGAGACTTTGCCGGGGTGCCCTTTGGAACCCTATGCAGGATTTTGGGGGCAGAGAGTGCAGAGGGAAGGAGGCAGGGGCCTCGCTGGCTGGTCACGTCACTGCTTCTGTCTCTGCCTGTGGGTTTGAACTTGAGCTCAGAGTCCTCTCCCAGGAACAGAATGCTCTGGGTTCCTAGGACATCCTTCACAGCAACTAAGATTCCACTTAATGCAATCCCTGGGGTCCTCCTGCTGCCCATGGCATCCCCATGACGGCAGGAGGCGCCTAGAGGAGCATCGACAGGGACATGGACTCATTGGTCACCAAACGTCACATCCTCCAACTCTCCCGCCCATCCCTGAGCCTGTGGGTATTTATCCATCCAAGGCGCCATTGGGAAGCAGCCCAGTGAATGCTCTTAAAACAAGGCACCAGAATCTCTGTAATACATTTCTTTACAGAGTAGGTTCAACCCTTGACAATTTGACATCATTTAATGGGATTGAGCCTGAACTCTGTGAGGATGCTGGCTGTCTTTGTCATCTCTTTATTCACAGAGTTTAGCCCAGAGCACCCGTTTATGGAATGGTAGATGGATACGTGAGTGAAGAGAAGGAACGGAAAAAAATAACCACAGCTACCAAAAAGTAACAGTCTGATCCCTCCTCCCAAGGGAAGCTCTTCCAGGGACTTGGGCGCCACAGGCCTTCCCAACACCTATTGCGTACAAAAATAATGACCTTGGAAGTTGATCTTATGGTTTTGGTCTAGCCTTTGCATAAAATGCTGCGGTCGATGGCCAGCGTGGTCACACTCAGCCTGCAGACATGCCTGTGGGATGGGCCTCAGCTGGAGGCTGAGAGCTGAGCAGTCGAGGAAGTGAGGATGCGCCTCCCTGCCTTTATCAGAGCTCTTTTCCTCTGGTTGTGCCGCTTCTGTGACTCAGGACATGGTTTTTCAGCCTGTGTCCTGGATGGTGAGGAGTTCATGGAGGATCACCTGGGCTTTCCAATTCTTGCTGAGTCCTGTGTGGACCCCACTTCCCCAGATGGGGCCTGTGTTTCGGGGTCTGGCTTGACCCACGTGCAGAGCAGGGGGCGGTGGCGGGGAGGAAGGACTCTGGCCCCGCTCTGTCTCTCCCTGCGGTCTCTTCCAGCCCCGGCTGGCGCTGTGCGGAAGTCCTGTGTGCCTTGTTTTGTTTTAATGTGTTCCTGACCCGGGGTCCGTGTTACGGGAGTTCTTGTCATACCGTTACTTGCATTCTCATAAAGACACCCACAAAAACGCTGTAACAAGCTAACGGTCAATTGCTCAATATACCAAGTGTGAGTGTCACCAGGTAAGACCTGACCGTGGCAGGGAGAGTAAAGGTAGTTATTGAAAAAGGCGAAACACTGGGTCTCCCCATCGGGTGTCTGTTCTGGGCCTTTCTGAAGCTCTGGGTTCCATGATGGACATCTTGTTGGCCATTATGGCTTCATTATCAACGGTTCCTTACAGATGAGGTTCCCCACGTAGTGTGCCGTGGTTCAGTAGCCCGCAGGGCCGCGTGAGGGAAGGCCGCACACCCAGTTCCCCAGGTCACCCTGGTCTTGGACAAGACTACCTCGTGAGTCTGATAAAAGCGTCGGCGGTACCCCTGAACTTGCACCCTTGGGGTTGACTTGACCATTTCAACTACAAAGCTGGAGAAAGTACA
The DNA here is from genome assembly GCF_003009895.1 of Hyaena hyaena. Classification (NCBI taxonomy): domain Eukaryota; kingdom Metazoa; phylum Chordata; class Mammalia; order Carnivora; family Hyaenidae; genus Hyaena; species Hyaena hyaena. The sequence continues at coordinate 1,121,011 of NW_024080899.1, forward strand.
TAAGGTATAAACCATAAAAACAAAAACAAAAAATCTCCGGCCGTTCCTGATGTCTCCCCAGCTAACGAGTTGTAGGGGACCCCTAACTAGTGCGCCGTTGTAGGGGACTGTATGTGATACCAGATTAAGTGAACTTGACTCCCCCAAACTTGCGCAAAGAAGTTAACAGTTTGCTCTTTTATCGGTGTTGACTGTAGATTTTGCCGATGGACGTGTGGGCACGAAAGGCGTTGCTTTGGCTAATGTGATGTGGAGTTTGCATTTATCACGGGGTGGGAAGGATTTTACAGGTAGGAGGTGAAGAGACTGTTTGAGAATATTTGTTCGCTGCAAAGCTGTATATTCCACTGGATTGTGAGACACTGATTTTCCATCTGGCCACGCTGGCTGGGGAGCCGTGTTTGGGCGTGAGCTCTGCTGTCAGTCAAGGGTCCCCAACTGTGCCCACCCCAACTCATTAAACCAGAGCAAACTGTACCGAGGGCGCCACTGTGCGATTTTAATATTTGGTGCATGTGACAGGATCATTTTAGTGATTTGCAGGATTTATCTCCTCTTAAAAGTACTGCCTAAGGCTACTCTAATTGGTAGGAAAGCAAATTCCCTCTTCTCCTCCCGTCAGTCTTTGTTTTATTTACTGAGAACTGCCGAAACCTATTTACACAATAATGAGGATAAATCACCAGGATGCTTTCAACACAAAGAGAAATGTGGCGCGAGTTGAAAGCTGTACAATTAAAACAAAATTCCAGATATTCCTGAAGTGGTGTGTGCAGTTAAGGAGAGCAGAATAAAATTAAGACAAATGGTAGGATCTCACCCTGGACCAGCTCGGGAAGCTAATCAGGATCAGAATTCTAGAGATATTTTATGATGGGCAATTTCACTTGAAATGGCAATGAAGTAAATGCCTGTGAGTTACCATCAATATTTGTAATAAAAATAAACAATCATGCATTCCTCCAGCCTGCAAATAAACAGGGTAAGTTTACGCGTCATAATTATGACATTGCTGGAGTGGCGGTAAGTCATGTGAAAATGTCAGCTGTGTGTTAGCAGCCTCTGGCTTGTTCCCAGTGAAGAGGCCACAGCCACTTGGATGAAGAGACTCCAGATGTACTTGACTGTATGACCTGGAAGGACCCACTTATTTAGATGTCAAGAGCCTCCTATGTTTGAGAGTAGTTCTTATTGGAGGGTGTGCCGCAAGGAGACTTCCCGGCCCAAAGAATTAGGCACAGCTCTTGCCCTTGAACTTGACCCGCGTGGGTGTTGGGTGATGTGTGGTCTTGTTGGCTACCTGGCCCTTGATGTTGGCCCTCATGGGGGTTGGTGTGTGCCTTCCGTAGCTCCCCAAGCCTCCAGGTTTGCCTCAGGACCTTGGGGCACTCAGTCACCCTGACCAGAGGTGGTCACAGGTGTGGCCTCCGTCCCACTCAGAGGTGGCCATCCGGTGGATGACGGGAGCAAATCGTGCGACTCAGGCTGACTTTCAGGAGCAATCACGAGCAGGGAAACTCAGAGCAACACACACCGCACACCCTGTGAAAGCTCATGGGTGCAAAGCGCAAACATAGGACAGCCAATCTGGGCGTGCTTGGGAGTTTGTAAAACTTCTTTAAAGTGATAGGAGCCCTGGCCCTTTGTGATCAGGTGGGGGGCGCCCAGCCTGGCCAAGCCTTCACATCCTTGGGGACTGGACCCCATGTCTCCAAGGACCTCTCTGGTCCTGACTTTTGCAGTATTGGTGCCTTCACGCCTTTGTGTCCCTCGCCAGCCCCCGACCTTCGGCCTCTCCCCGGCTGTCCCCCCCACCCCCGGCCCCTCAAAATCTGTGCCCTGCTCTTTGGTTATAAAACAGCCTGCGTTTCTGTTTGTGTCCTGACAGCTCAGGTGATGGGTGCTATTATCCTGGAAAAAAATAATTCACATAAGCAGATTTTAGCACACTTACCAGGTCTTTTAACTTCATCTGACACTGTTTGGATGGAAGATGAGAGAAGTATATTTTTATATCCCAAGGGAGTTACTTTATGATGACTCTTTCAAGGTGAATATTGGCATTTATTTAGCCTGAGCAGAAAATAAAAAGGAACATATAGAAGCATGAACATGGAAACACCGGAGTCAGCAGATAGTAGTTTATTTTGTTGCTTTGAATTGCTATCCCTCAAACACAGCTAAATCTAAGTTAATTTAAAGTTTCTCTTGAGGAATTCGTATCAAATTAACGTGTTTCTCTGCAGTGGCGATAAGGGCAGGGAACACATCTGAATTTCCTCCAAATTATGGTCTATTTTTACAGTCTCCCAAGATTTGCCTTCGTGGACCTTATTCCACCGTCTCTGAGAGAAAATTAATTTAACTAATGACAGCTAAGACTAAAACATCAATCAAGAGAAGAGAGAAATAACATGACAGTCGCCGAAGAGGAGGGCGTGCAAAGAGGAGGCCAGGGTCCGCGTGGGAACTTCTCCCCCATCCTTGCCTGAGGTTTTGTCCGCGTGGCCCCGCCACGCGCTCGCACCCGGAGGAGGGGCCCCCGGGATGCCCGTCCCGCTCCTTCCCCCGGCCGTGGCCTGGCGGTCCTGGGGCAGAACCGGGGAATCCGCCCGTGCCCTCCCGGGCCTCCCTCGCAAGCCGCCACGGCCTCCGCGCTGCACGTCGGAGGGTGTTATTTATTTATGTTTTCACCGAGCGGTTGGCGGGTCTTCCAGCCGGCTCGGGACGGCCCAGCCGTGCTGGGGGGCCGCTGGGGACAGCCGGGGCCGAGCGGGGCCCACCTTCCTCCGCCCCCACCCGTCCGACACACGTACGGGGCTTCGTGGCATTCCGTTGGCATCAAGAGATGCCAGCGGACTGTTGAGAAAATTTAAGACGTTTTCATTGGCAGCTGATTTCGCCGCGTCTCCACCTTATTGATGCGGACTCCGATTTATGAATGATGAAGTGGAGGGCATTCGCTATCAGAGGCGCACAATGTAGCTCTTAATAAAAGATTAAACGAGGAGGAGAAGGCGGCGCGGATTTCTGACACTGCTGATAAGAAGCTCCAATTCAAGGCTGGGACGAGGCAGGAGCGCGGCAGTGACAGATACTGAATGGGAGACAATGAACACATGTTGCTCGCGCACTGTGACGTGTAGCCATGTGGAAAATCTGTCTGAGGAACTTTTTACAGATCAGACGCCTAAATGTTTTCTCCTTACTCGAGGCTATCCGTTATCCGAGGACGGAAAATTAATAGACACGCAGAAGTGGCGGCGGCCGCGGCCGGGCTGCCGGCGAGGAGGTGCCGCGGCTCCTGGGGGGGGCGTGGGGGGGGAGGGAGGAGGCAGGCAGCGAGCTGTCAGTTTGAGAAATGAGGAGTGTAAGAGGCTGGGACCAGCTTGGCAGATGTGCGAGAGGAACAGGGAGCATATTGATCAATTAAATATGCAAATACCTCAGCAAGGAAAGACAGAGACGAATAAACTGACAGAAACATCAAACTGCACATTAATGATTCGATGGAGAGCCCATCCCAACAGTTTAGTGTTAAATAAATGCTACTTTACCAGAGTAGGTGCGCGGGGTCCTTAATGACGCAACCGGGCGTGGGAGGCTTGGGTGCCTCGGAGCCCGGGTGCTGGTGCTTTGTGTGTGGGGGCAGCCCCCAGTCTCCCCCCCGCCCCGGGTGCCCCCCACCCCCCCAGCAAGGCCCGGAATTCAGCTTTCCCTATAACAATAGCCCGCTGCCATCCCATTGTCCATGACTTTCTCAGGTCACTTCTATATCATTTCCTTTCTCAGCCTCCCCAAAGAAAGCTCGATTGTTTCGGGCCAGACTCTGCTGGCCGCCTCCTGCCCATGGGCGAACCCCGTAAACCCGGGGACCCCGGGTTGGGTTTCATTCCTGTTCCGCAGGCCCGGCTGGACAGGACCTGTACCTTTTGTCCATGACTTTTACTCTGTGAAAGGCACCTAATTATGACTTAGCTCCTCAGACTAATGAAATTATCGTCTTGTTCTCTTGCTTCTGTACTGTTGTCAAGACTTTGAAACATGATCGTTTAATTACTGACACCTACTGTAGCTCATTTTATGCATGCAGAGCTAGAAAATGCTGGTCTCTGGGAGCCCGACAGGAGCACAGAGATCTGCCCTTTTGGCTGCGCGTGTAAAAGCCCTCTTTTCATATGAAAATTTCATACAGCGCTGGGTCAGCTTGGGCTCTCTTCTGTTAAGCAGCCCCAGATTTAGTCATTTATAACAGAATTATTTGAAATTCCTAGCCAGGAAAAGGGCAGGAATTGCAGCGTTTGGAGGATGCTGAACAAAACCCCAACAAAGTTCAATGATATCTGCCCTTGGGCGCCCGTGTGCCTGCGCAGCCGTGAGTGGCCCCATCACGATGATCGTGAAAAGTAAGATGTCATTTAAAGAAACGGGGGAAAATATTCAGACTTTGACATTTGGGCTGTTTTTCCACTCTGATAACATCAAAACTTGTACTTCTTGATAATAAATAGGAGAATGTCAGCTGTCAGTCAGAGCCCTCGAGGAGGCACAGTGGGGCAGAAAACAGACAACGGGTGCCCCGAAGAACATTTTCGGGTTTTGCCTCTCAAACGACAGTGTGCGTTAGAGCCCTTCTTGTTTTTCCAGGAAGTTCCTCTGCAGGCCCTGCCCCCCCTCCTCAGGTAGGCTCAGCGCTCCCTTGATTTATGGGGAAGCCAGCCTGCAGGTGAGGGCAGGCACGGGAGACCCGGCCATGTGCCCCGGGGCCTCGCAGCGCCCCTCATCCAGGAGGCGGCACCAGGGAGTCCCGCTCTCATCCCACAAAGGTCCTGGGGTCACCAGTGCGTGCCCCCCCCAGGAGCTAGCCCCCACACCACACCCCTCTGCTTGCTTGGAGCCCCTGGTCTGTTCAGAGCAGGGAAGCGGTGCTGAGGTGACCCCGGGCGACTTTGTCAGAGGGAAAGCAGAGCCCCGTCCCAGTCGGTTGGCCGGTGCACGTGCGCGGGGACGTGCGTCGCCACAGGAGTGGACTGCGAACACGGAGTTCACCCCACGACACCTCCAGGAAGCCCGGCTTTGTCTTGTGCACCCCCTCCCCCCCCGCTTCCTTTTCAGACTTATATCAATTTCAGGTCGCATGGCGTGAGACGGGCGATGGCTAGCAATTAGGTTGGCGGAGCCTCTCCTGGATGCTTGATTAGTCAGATTGATGGAGGAGGCCATATGTGGCCATGTCAAAACTTGGCTACAAGGCTCTTTCCCTCTCTATGAAGGACAGGCAATAAAGAGGAGGCCTGGGGTAGCGGTGTGGGCAGGCGTTTCTGTCTGTTTGAGCCTCTGCTCAGTATTTAATGGTCGACTCTCCCCCTGCCAAGTTCACGCAGGGCTAAAGGTGGCTACAGGCTGGGTGTGTCACCAGATCTCAGGAGCTGGAGCTCCGGGGGGCTCCGGGAAGAGATGGCATCCTTCTCATTCCCTAAGACAACAAAAGGGAATGCTTGAGAAGGAGAGCAGCAGGAGGAAAATACAAAGACAAAGGAGGGGGCCAGGTCAGCAGAGCTAATAGGCTGAGCAGTGAGCCGCCTCCGGCAGGCCCGCCACGCGCCACGCGCCGCTCCTCAGCCCCACCACCGCTGCCCCCACTGGCCGCCCAGACGGGACGGGGTCCTGGCCCGCACCCGGGATGCCCCCGGCCCCCGTGGCCCCCCCAGGGCCCGGCCCGCTCCAGCTCCTCGGCCGCCTGGCCCCGCCAGCTGCTCGGAGGGCGCGGGGCCCCCGGAACGGCGGGCAGTGGCCAGGCCTGGGCGGCCGCGTGGCCGGGAGCGGGGCTGTCAGGTTGCGTCTTGTTGCCTGGCTTCATTCAGCCGCTCTTTTAATGTGCATTCAAGTAGAATAA
>NW_024080899.1:1131906-1133190 GCF_003009895.1 Hyaena hyaena
TATTACACTATATCCTGGTACATTCAAAAGGTGATTTCCATTTAGATGCTCATTTTTCATGAAGATAAATATGACATGAATCATAATTTCCCTGAAGTAAATATTACAAATAATAAAATACTCAGGCAAGCAAGCTGAGGAACGACAGTAATGGTCTCCATTTGTATGGTAAGTGGCGAACCTTGTGGCCTATCAAGTAACAAATTGAATGTTTAATCTTTTTCCATGCAGATTGAGGATGGCAAAGTGGCAGCGGCCTCACAACAAATTGAGAGTCCTCTGGTGGCTCGTGGAGTATCAGCTATTTTGCCTTTGGAGGCCAATAGAGGGTGTCAGCAGGGCTTTGTCAAAATACATCACGAGCATGAAGTTGTAAAATTGCAATTTACAACAAAAAGACTTTGGGATAACGGGCAAATCTTAGGCATGCTAAATACACGGCAAATATTTAGAGAGGCTTTGTAAGCAATTTAAATATTGTTAGGGGAAGTTGGTTAGCATCTGTGGCGCATCCCAGAGGTAAAGAGAGAAATGTATCCTATCAAATGGTAAATAGTCTATTCCAAATGATAAAAATATTCTTTAGCCCAGCTGATGGAGTTCACCTAATTGGCTGAAGGTAGCTTACAGCCGTACCGGAGATCAGATCGGGCTGGTGGCTGCTCTGTGGGCCTGTCACACGCCTCTTGGGGGTAGGGGGCTGTCATCCCTGTCCTCAAATTTTGAAGTCCCTCTGGGTCCCGGGGGTCCTGGGGGGCAGTGGCGGTGGTCATCCCTCCGGGTCGCCACGTCGTCGGGCCACAGCGGGCTGGTGCCGGGCACCGAGGCCCCCGTGCCATGACCCTCCAGGCCGAGGTTGTACCGTCCGGCCGGGGGGAGCGCTCGTTTTGTTAAAGGTTCTGTTGTGTATTAATTATAAGTTGCAGCGTCTGCACTACAAGGTGACGCCACTAGCATTTTGATGAAGGATTTTATACGCGGAGAAATGTTCATTATCTGAGTTCGCAGAGACTCCCGAGTGGTTGTTGCCTGACCCGCAGCCGTGTCTCGGAGTGTTAGGGTGGCCGCCCGGGCAGGGGGTGTGCCCTGTGCTGTTTGCTCTGGTACACGAGCAATTAATGGGGCTTTTTACTCCCAGGAAAGTCAAGACTCTTCTTAACCAAAAAGAAGAAAAAAAAAAACCACTTAAGTGGGTTTTGCTATTTTCTCTTTGATTTCAGGAACGTGAAGAAGTGGAGTTGCTGGGTGGTGACAGGGTACAGGGGGTTGGCAGGGTGCAGGGGG
>NW_024080899.1:1133619-1138619 GCF_003009895.1 Hyaena hyaena
ACGGGGGTGACGGGGTAAGGGGGGCAGGGCACGGGGGGTGACGGGGTACGGGGGTGACGGGGTAAGGGGGGCAGGGCACGGGGGGTGACGGGGTACGGGGGTGACGGGGTAAGGGGGGCGGGGCACAGGGGAGGGCAGGAGGCCGGCCTCTGTGCTCACCGAGTCTCCATGGTTGGCATTTTTTGCACATGCGACATAGGACATACCCGTGGGCAAAGAAGTTAGGGACCGAGGGCTTTTTGTTTTAGCCGATATTCTTCAGTTAATTCCTCCTGGCTGCTTTTCTTAATGCCTGTAACATCCGCCTCAGTGAAGGGTGAGGCCGTCTCACAGCGCATGACAGACTTGTGTGTGTCCTCTGATCACACCAGTGAGGAAAGTGTTTGTGAAACTCAAGGGTGGGTGTTGCTGGCCCTTTAGGTCTCTGGGGGCGGGGGTGGGGGCGCTGCAGAGGTCGTGGGTGGGTGGGTGTGGACAGAGCCCTTGGGCAGGGGGCTCTGCTGGCGGAAGAGCCGGAGAGGAAGCCGGACGACCCAGCTCAGAGGAAGGGTCCGGCCCAAGTTTGCTGGCTGGAGGGCAGCCGCCTCCCTGTGCCCCGCTGACGCCACGGCGAGCGGCCCTCTAGTGGGGACAGGAGGCACTGCGTGTGGCTCTGCCTCTGGCAACAGTGCTGTCCCTCAGGACCCCGAGCTCACTGGGGACCCCACGGCAGCAGGAGGGCAGAGAAGTGTGGGGGGCCGGGGACGTTTGGGGGCTTCATCGTGGACCCTGAGCACAGCGATGGGAACGTGCTGGGCCGCCCGCGTGCCGGGGCCTGACCACAAGCAGAGGGGACGCGCCGTGCCCTCCGCTCGCCGGCTCTGCTGCACGGATGCGGAGTTTGTGAGGTTACTGTCCTGCAACGAGCAGGGCGGCGCCGTCTGACAGCCCCGAGGCCATCACCACTTGTGGTTCCGCCAGGGAGATGGGGCCACCTTCTCTGCTGTCGCTCCCCCGGCCCGGGCTGTGGCATTGTAGGGCCCCTGCTCACACTGGGGTTTTGATAATTCTTTTTTTTTTTTTATAATTGCAGAATCATAAAATATTTTAATTTCAGGGTTAGCAATTTTCTCTTGCATACTTAATTTATAATTAGCTGGTTTATAAACCTGTTCTTCGAATATAATTTTACTGTTGCCAAATGTTCTTCATGAATAATTAAGGGCAAATCCCTATTTATCAAATTATTAATATACCTAATAGCCTTGTTTTCATAAACAATGCATTGGAGTTGGATTTAAAGAAAACCGCGTCTGAGGGATCTGGTGTTCTGTTCCCACCGTGGCGAGGACCCGCTCTGGGCGTCTGCACAGAGGGACGCTTGTGCTGTGTCGATGTCACGGCCCCGGCCTTCTTTCCTCCACAAAGGCCCAGGTATCAGTAGCTGGGCAAACACAATGGTCATTCACCAGCGGGACTGGCCTCCTCGGCCTCCTGAACAATGTTGTTATTTGTTCCAGCAATTCACCAGCAGCATTTTTGGAGGAAATGTAACAGATGAAACCCTGCTTTCAGCCTTTAAGAGTCTCTTTCGGCATAATCCCACCCCCATTAGTAGGGGACCACTTTTCAAAGTGAGGAAAAGCAACTTTTATGTGCGAATTTGGGCCCGAGGAAGGCATGAAGAGCCTCGGTCCGGCCCTGCGGTCCGTCGACCGCACGAGGTTCGGCCCAGAAGACAGAGGGCGAGCCCAGCAACCTGAAGACCTACTCAGGGGTGTGAGCCTGATGCTGGGGAGCCCCAGGCACCCCCGCCTCTCCTCTTCGGCTCCCTTCCTTTCACGGAGGATGAGGACACTGTCCTTTCTCCTGGGGTCAGAGTTCAGATGGCCTCCTTGCCGGAAGATGCCCAGCTCGTGCTCAGGAGTAGCTTGAAGGATCAAACAATAAGCAGGGCCACGGTGCGAATCCACAGCTGTCGGTTAGGAGCCAAGCTTGAAGGGTCTGTCTGCCGGGCATCTGCTGAGATTCCGGGGCGCCGCTGGCTCGGTGTCCCAGGGAGTGGGTGCTCTAGCCTGGCGAGCTGGCCTTGTGCTCGCTCATTCCCGTCCGCCGGGTTCCTGGTTGAGGCTCAGGAAGGAGGCAGGGCCGGGCCTGGTCTTCTCGGGCTGGCATATGAGCCCACTCGCCATGTGTGTGCGACTCCGTGTGTATGATTCATTCCAGAGCAGTTTTAGTCCTCATAAAATATTCATTTTGGTTGTGCAGAGCCCCGTAATTGCCATCTCTCACCCTGAATTATTTATACCTTTGCACAGACTGACAAAGGTTTGCCACGCGGCACTAGATGAATCAGAAACACGGATCCTGGCTGCCAACAGCATTATAGTTTCACAAAATATGGCAGCCACGTCATTCTGGGCTGCCTCATCTCTAAATCCAGCTTTTCTTGATTTGACATTTTCTTTACTCTTCCATTGTCTTAGTCAGGCAGAAAGGTTGCCTCTCAACTCAAAGCAGCAGCCTTCCTTGCCTGCATTATAGCCGCTGTGCTGGAGAGGACTAATGTATCTTTATTGCCCTTACTTTTTTATGCTCGGTAACAAGACAGTGCTTGGGCTCACTTTAGAGCCATATATTATACATTAGCGATAAAATGATGCAAATAGTCCTGAATACTCTTCAAACAGATAGTGGAGATCAGCCTGGATCTAGCTGCTTGTCACAAAAACAGAACATAAAAGGTGACGTGAGAAGCTGGGTGGGGGTGTGCCTTGGGCCGTGGGCGCCCCGCGAGCAGGCCCGGGCCCGGGTGTGGGGCTGGTGCCCAGCTTGGGTGTCTTGGCGTGTGGGGACGGGTCATCTGAGCACCCCGCTCCTGGCTCCCTGAATGCGCCTCCTCCCCACCAGCCTCCTCCCTGGGCCCAGGCTTGCCCGCCTCGCTGGGGGGCCCGGGCACAATGGCCCCCTCCCGCCCCCCCCCAGCCCCTCCACACTCCAGGATGTGAGCACTCAGAATGAGGGACGTTGGAACCCCTCCAGATATTTAGGAAAACTGTACAAATGTGAATTAGGGGCCGGGAGGCTGGAGCCAAACTCCTCCGCAAACCTTTCGAAACTAGAAAGAAACCCAATCGACTCTGAATGTCAGGAGCTTTCTTTTCTGAGTGGTGACAGTGGCAGCCGGCAACAGCCCCTGTGAAAGATCCCCGTGTGCCGAAGGCTCCAGAAAAGATCATCTGTGGAATATTCACACACGGAGCTGGTGGGGGGGCGTGGGGGACCGAGCCAGGTTTGCCGTGATTTTAACACCTCGGCCCTTCCCGGAGCCACAGACTGGGATTAATTTATGGCTCCTGGCTCATCAACAAAGGGACGTGAAGAGGGAAGGCTCGGTGCTGCTTCGAGTAATGGATGACCTGGGCGCACATTTCTCTTGTATTTGTTGACACGCAGGGGTAATGAAGTTAAAGCTCCGCACACATGTGCCCCCTCATTAAGCTGCATTACCTGCATTAAAACTAATAATTGCCACTCAGAGCTATGCTCCCATTAATCATTTATAATGTTTTAATAAGTTTTTAATCAGGACCTAAAAGGCTAGAGAGGCCGGCATAGGCAGGTTCGACACTGGTGTCCTGTGTGCACGCACAGGCTTGATTTAAAATGTGATTTTTTTTTATTAATAATTCAGCCCACAAAGATGATCGTTCTTAATTAAGCACGCTGGTGTGGGGGGAGGGCGTGCATCTGAGTAGGAGAAGGTGTACCGCATCTCGCCCGCCTGGAGATTGGGTGGGGAAAACCCCCGAAAACGAAATAAAACCACCCCAAACCCCACACTTGCTTTGAGGATGATCTCCACAGCCGACAGAAATCGGCATGGCAAGGAGACAGTCCCCATTACCTTCAGAGCCCTAAACACGCACCCGCGTGTGGTGGGAGAGGTTTGAAGCCCTGAGTTCGGGTAAGCGAAGGCACTTAATCTCCGCACACAAAGTCTGTGCGAAAAGTCTCCCCTGGAGCTGGCAACAAGTCAGGGGGTGCGTCTGATGTGAGCCAAGTGATGCTGGCATTTTTCTTAAATAAGGAGCTTCGTGATCAGAGCTGGCAAATAGAGCAGTGTCCAGAGGGAGCGAGGAAGCTGTTTTAATGAGCCCACAGCGAAAGACAAAATACAGACTGATTGACAGGGCGAATGATCTGGTGGTGAAATCATGTCAATGCTACATCGCCCATTAGAAATAGAGAAATAGGTAAAGAGGAAAAGAAAGATAGGCACTTGAAACGAGAGCGAGGCCCGGTGTAAATACAGCGCGCTTCCCCCTTCCTTTGTGTTGTGCGGTTGACTTCTTTTAAACAGATAACCTTATCAAAACTATCATGAAATATCAGGAACAGTTACGGAAAATACTAACTAGGACGCTGACGGCGAGGCGGGCAGGGTAGCTGACGGCGCAGTAGGACCCAGGGCTGCGTTTGCTCTTCGACTGTCTACCTGGGTTTTACTTATCTGAACGCATTAAAACCACCCGGAAAAGTTTAATGCAAGTCATACACATTTCTCCAGAAGGAGGGCTTGGCGGGATCTGCTGTGGAGGTGGATACGGAACTGGCCGGCAAAGCTATTAAATCCCATCAGATCTCCTTGGCATCATTTTAATGAGAATCATTGCAAAAGTACAAGATCATGGGATCTATACGAGCCTCCTGACAGCGTCTGCTGAAATTGTGATGAAAAGGAAAACCATTATAGCAGGAATTTAGTGATAAGGCTGTTTGGAGGGACGGCGGGACCTGGTGTGGGTCTAGACCGGGAAGGGTTAATTTTCTAAACCTAATAATGTTCGATAGTGAGGTATTTGTCAGGAGATAAAGAAGTGATAGAATCTGGGAAGTGGGTCCCTTGGTGATTGTAGTACAAATATTGTTAATGCGGTGTGGTTACTACAGCGAAGGGAAGTAAAATAGCTCTGACCCACTAGAGACAAACTCTGCTACAGTAGAGCAGGAGCTTCCAG
>NW_024080899.1:1143619-1166119 GCF_003009895.1 Hyaena hyaena
GGGGAGTTAATAAAAGATGTAAATTCCAGCCTAAAATAGTGAGGCCTGGTGGTATGTAAGAAAATTTAATTAAGTGGCCACTATTCTTTTTCCCATCAATTGGGTTTTCTTCTGCCGGGCCGAAAAGGCGTCCGGGAGGTGTTGGGAATGCAGCTGGAGAAATGAATCTCTTGTCGGTGGAGTCTTTTTCTTTTCTGATGTGATAATTGTCAACAAGGAACCTTGACCGTGAGGTTGAGTTCAAGGAAATCATGTGAAACTTCATAAAACATTAATAACCCTCAAGTAGGACAGGGGATACTTGGACAGAACAGAGAGGGGAGTGTTGTAGCTTTGCTGGACGGATGCTCAGACACCGGAGAGAGCAGGTGGAAAGCACAGAGACCCCACCCCCGGTTCTGCCCACAATGGGCGTGGCCTCGTCCAGCTGAGGCAGAGGGGTGCAGGAGCCAGCCCCCGCTACCTCCCCCCGGGTGGGTGCTCCAGCATCCAGGTGCAGTTGTGAGTGAGCGTGCGGGCACGGAGGGGACAACGTGATGAGGTTTTTGTCACAGCATCTCAGCACCCTGTCAGGACCCTTGAATCTTCATGCCTCAGAGCACAGGGGCAGGGCTGGGGGGGAATAGAAACCGCTCTTGCCTCTGAGCCGGGGTGGCGGCTGCCTCTCCTGCTCCCCCCGAGCCACCATTTCATTGCCATACCCAAATCATCAATTATTTCCTTAAAAACACGTGTAGACTTTCCACAGAAGTCATTGCAGCCCTTAAAGCTCACCCCCAAATCCTTTGTTTTCGCAAGAGTTGTACCCCCTGTAACTTTTAAAAATACGTCTCTGTAAGTGTGTTTCCCTGGGTGGTGGCATCCTCCGGGATTACGGTTGCTGGGTAAAGTTGAGCATGCCCGGTTACATTTGAGTTATGGGTGAACAGCAGTTTTTTAGGATCGGCATGCTTTGGGATGGCCCTGTCCTAAAAAATGACTCGTCATCCACCCGAAACTCAGATGTAACTAGGCATCCAGTGTTTTTATTTGCTGAAGCACGCAGCCCTGTCTGGGGTGGACAGCTCCCTGGTGGGTAACGTGCAAAAAGCCCAGGCAAGAAATGGCCAGTCCGAGTCACAGCTGTTATCATAAAGCTTGGAGACCCATAATGTCAAGACAGATGTAAGCCCCTGCTTTCGTATGGGGACACCTTCTGCGTGGCCCGCAGACCCCGAGGCGCCCTTGCCAGCGTCTCCTAGGCGCGCCCCCTGCAGGCAGCGTGCAGGCAGTGGTGGGTAGCTTTTACTACTCCCTGCGCAGCAGTGTCTTTCTAAAAGTCTGTGAGTTTGTCTGATAACCCTAACAAATATCCATTTTTTGTATTTTTATAGATTCTTTCTAAAGTTTTTCCTCAAGTGCAATCAGAACTGTTTGAAGAATGCAGGCAACCCTCGAGATATGCGAAGATTCCAGGTACATGCTTCTCAAAGATACGTGGGCCAAGGTCCTCACTTTTAACATGAAATTTGAATTCTCTGATGTTGCGATGGTTCAGAAAACAGTCTTTAGTTCTCCAAGGGCTTGGGAGCAAACCAGAATTGGTTTGTTTGATAAAAAGATTTAAATCGAGTTGCTTTAGAAATGATCCAGCATCTTTAAGATGCCAGATTCATGGAGTCTGTGCATACCAGTGGCAAACTGAAATTGGCTCTGAAAATGTGACCTTGGCTTTATAAGGTGCCCCTCATAGGGTGGTCACGCATGCCCGCCCTCCCTGCTGGGCTGCCAGAAAGTTGGAAATTGGAGTTATTGGAGCTGTAGGTTACACTGGGTTTCCTTTTATGTTCAACCATGGTAAGTCTGGTGGGTGTGTTCCAGAATGTTCTCAAATAAAGTCCTGTCAGTGTTAGTACATAGCTTAGCCTGTTCCCTCAGTTGTACGTAGTCATGTACCATTGGTTAGGACTTGGAGCCCGTGCTCAAGGTCGTCGTTTTAGGGATGGATGGCTGGAGTTTTCATGGGTAGAGCCACAGTGCAGCCTGTTGGGTGAGCATGAGACCTTGGGCCCTCTTCGTGAAGGGATCCACACCTGTTCGATGCAGGCCTCTACAAGTTCCAGAATGTTCTCTCAGATCAGTTTCCTTTCTCTCAGGGTTGATCTTTTCTTGCTTCCATAAGCCCGCGCCTACTTGCTGGGCTGTGTTCCTGGATGCAGGCTAACTCATATTCTGGTTTGCTTCAGAGGATTGCATCTCAAGGAGAGAGGGGAGAGAGCTGGATGGGTTGTCACTGAGTTCATATTTTCCTTGCCTTTGTGAGTGGTTAGGAGGTTACTTTGGGGTAAAAGGTACTCCATACACGATGGATTATCTTGCTGATTTTAATTGTAAAAATATTCTGGGCTGGGACCCAGAGGTGCTGTCCGTCCCTCCTAACCAGAGAGGAATCTGGCAGCTACACTGGATGGCTTACCATCAGACGGGTCAAGGTCATTTTTAGGAGTTTCACTTAACCTTCCAGGCTTTTAGGACATGTGACGTTTGTCTTACAGCCAGCCAGCCGGTCAGAGAAGGGTGTGGGGGCGGGCTCGCAGTCAGGCTCTGCAGGGGGGGACGGCGTGTCTCGCAAACAGCTGCCCGCTTCCTACCCCCGTGCACCAGGCTTCACGGTGACGCTGGCCCATCTAGGCAGAGCGGAGGTCCTGCGTTGTCTCGCGTCGGCCCACGCGCCGTCGGTCGCACGTGAGCCCACAGTTACTTACAGGATGGGCTCTGTCCTCTTTAGCTCGTCTCCCCCGCCTTGCACAAGGTTTAACTGGACTTGAGAGTGTATCAGGGCTTACACAGTGCCTCCAGCTGCTTCACACACTCAGCACCTTTCTGTGCGCACACTGCAGGGCTGGCCTGGGCCAAGGAACGAAACACAGCTAGTCTGCTTCCTCTGCTGAACCACACGGTTTTCCCTTGGTGACTGACCTATATAGAGATGACAGAGCTAAGACAGTGTCCTTTTTTTATTTTTATTTTTACCTTGCTTCTTTAACGTATCGCGGTCTAAGAGCTTGAGGACAGTCAAGTCTGTGGCTCAGCGTTCGTTACGTGGTCCTTTGCGTCACAATGGGATGAGGGCACAGGTGCTCAGAGGCCCAGTGAGGGTGGCCCTGCATCCTGGGGCCACGGCAGATGCCTGCCCCGTGGGTGGTGGCCATCCAGGAGAAGCTGATGGCATGTCTGACAGTGGACGTGGGGATGCCCAGGGTGGGGGTTTTGAGGCTCAGAGGGGCCCAGTATTGGGGAGACCCGGGCAGTCTTGCAAAGCCCACCCAGGAAGAAAGTGCCCCATGAGGGAGTTTGGGGGATGTGATGGGGTGCTGTACCTGCTTCACAGTTTTCTTGTAGGGCCTGAGGTTTTTTTTTAATAAAAGCAATCAATTCCCTGTGTGTTCATATGTATGTGTGTAAGCATTGACCTTTTTTAAAAATAGATATTTTTAAATTTTTTAAATTTTTGTGTGAAAGAGAGAGTGAGTGAGCATGAGCATGGGAGGGACAGAGAGAGAGGGAGACACAGACTCTGAAGCAGCTCCAGGCTCCGAGCTGTCAGCACAGAGCCCGACGTGGGGCTCAAACTCACAGATCACAAGATCATGACCTGAGCTGAAGCTGAATGCTTAACCGACTGAGTCACCCAGGTGCCCCGCGTTGACTTTTTTTTAGTCCTTAAAAATGGTACTTATTTTTTAATCACTTTTATTCTCTTTTTCCCTCTAACCAATAGACTTTTTATTTTTTTATCTTTACTTTTTAATGTTTACTTATTTTTAGAGAGAGACAGAGCATGAGTGGGGGGGGGAGAGAGATAGAGAGAGAGAGAGAGAGAGAGAGAGAGACAGAAGCTGAAGCAGGCTCCAGGCTCCCAGCTGTCAGCATGCAGCCTGATGTGGGGCTCGAACCCAGGAACAATGAGATCATGTCTTAGGCCGAAGTCGGCTGCTTAACCGACTGAGCCACCTACCTGCCTCTAGACTGTTTTTTTCAAGAGCAGTGTTAGGCTTTCAGGAAGCATCCAGGAAGTTCTGAGAATTCCCTTAACCCCTCCCACCCCGGACACACCCTCCCTGCCAGTTTGTCCTGTTGTTACGTCTTGCACTGGTGGGGTGCATTTGCTGCATCGAGTGAACCAGCGCTGATGCATTATTAACTAAGGGCTGCTGCAGGCTGGGCTTTCAGGAGTCATTTTGCATGGCGTGTTTGGGCATGTGCAGACTGGGCTGGGGGGGCCGACGCGGGCTGGGAGGCTCCCTGGCCCCCTCCTCCCCTGCTCCTGCTGCGGGTGTGGGGCGGTGCCTCCCGAGGCGGTTCTGGCCCCACCACCGCCCGCACGTGGCAAAGAGCCAGGCCCCCCGCACCCCAGACGCAGGCTTCAGCCGCGTGAGCCCTGCTGTGAGGCCCAGGCTGGGCCTTTGCTGCTCATATCGGCTGTTCCGCGAATAAGGGACCACATGGGCTCACTTCTGTTTAAGAAAAATCTTAAGGCTGGGCAGGGAGTCCGTTAGAGGATGCTTGTCACAAGCTCACCGGGGAAGGTGTCTGGGGTGGCCGAGGGTGGCCCAGGCGAGGCTGTCTGTCGGGCCGAAGGGGCTGTTCCGCTGGCACCAGGGTCCCTGTCGTCCTCTGCCGGTGAACTTGAGGACACTTGTCTGGATGACAACACTTTCCACCTTTCATACTCAGCTCCGTCTTTTCAGACGCCAAAAAAGTTCCTTAGCGGACATTCTGGGTAGTTGTCACATCGACCCGGGGACCGTGGAGGCCAGACTGTGGGCGGCGAGTGCCTCTGATTTAGGAAGCCTGTTTTTGGCAACTCTGAATCCTCACGATGCTCCAAGGGAGGATAGTCTCAAGTGAACTAATTTTAATTAGATAAACTATCCAATCAATATGTGAACAGATCAATCAAAACAGCAGCTTTAAAATGAGCGGCTGGAGGGGTGTTTCTGAAGCTAACGGCTAGAAGAATATTTCTCTGCATTGAACTCACTTGTTAGCATAATAGATTAAACTGTGATTCACACGGGGTTTTGGAGAGAAGCAACCCTGAGTCAAAACAAAACAGCCCACCAGCCCAGTGAGCCAGGACCGCGGGGGTGCGTGGTGGAGGCCCCCAGAAGTGGGGGTGCGCAGTGGAGGCACCCGTTAGCCAGGACCGCGGGGGTGCGTGGCGCAGGCCCCCAGAAGTGGGGGTGCGCAGTGGAGGCCCCCGTTAGCCAGGACCGCGGGGGTGCGTGGAGAAGGCCCCCAGAAGTGGGGGTGCGCAGTGGAGGCACCCGTTAGCCAGGACCACGGGGGTGCGTGGCGCAGGCCCCCAGAAGTGGGGGTGCGCAGTGGAGGCCCCCGGGAGCGGGCACCAGCTCGGCCACGGCACTTCCCTTTGCCAACTTGTTTCACGTACACTTCGTCTCTGCAGGTTGTTGTGTCGACAACAGTCAACGTGGACGGCCACGTGCTGGCCGTGTCCGACAACATGTTTGTGCACAACAACTCCAAACACGGGCGGCGGGCCCGCCGTCTAGACCCGTCAGAAGGTACGGCCCCTTCTTATCTGGAAAATGGTAGGCACATGTTACATGTCTTTTTTATTTGCAATGCTTCTTTTCCTTTGCACCATTTTTACGTCGAGTCATGTCCCGTCGCCCTCACCGGTGCCCCTCGCGGGTCGGACGGCCCCCCGGGAGCCACCGCCGGCCCTCTCTCCGGCCCTTCTCCCGCTGGGGAGGGGCCTTCTCACTCATGTCATCTGCCACGGGCTTCACGTTATTGGTTTGTCTGTTTCTAAGCTTTTCTTTTGCTTGCAGCTTTTCTTGCAATTTTAATTTATTTGGTTTTATTTGGGCTTGTCCTCAGCCCCCATCCAGAAAATCATCCTCACTTTGTGCACGTTTCAGAGGGTGGTTATGCCGTGTGCTCCCTTGAGCTCAGAACACACTTGGAGGAGCCCTTCCAGTCCCCGGATGGAGCGGGCCGGGGCGGGGGGCGGGGGAGCGGAGGGGTGAGGAACAAACAGCATAAAATGTACCAAATGCTTCCAAGTGTCTGACTCCTTGTTTTCCTTGTTAAAAGAGAGGAATTTTGCTGAGAGCGATACAGGCAGGGGGCAGTGGTCTTAGACACAGAGTCAGGGCTCCGGAACACTCAGATGCGGGGGGCCTTCCCCCAAACCCTTCACTCACCCACGTCCCCACGGTTTATCCCACACCCTTTAAAATAAGGTCTTGTCCTCTCTACTAACACACTGTCCAGCATCACGAGATCCAGACCCGATCTGAGTTGTTGTTGTGAAAGGAATGCGAATTGCAAACAAAACAGCGTGGCGCAGTCTTTTGGAGCCAAGAGCCCACCCAACAAAAATGGTTTTGAGACAGATCATCTACACTGAGGTCTCGAATTCAGGAGCCACGCGTGAGGCGGGCAGATGGGTGCAAACAGGAAAAATGAATGAAGCGTGTGTAGATGATCAGAATGAAATATGACTCAGACATCTAGAAACTGGAAGACCATTTATGAATCTGCTGTGGTCCCCACAAATAAACCACTTTGTTTTTCTACATTAATGACTAAGGTGTAAGAGAACAAAAATATCATAATTAAAGGTCGCCCTGCGCACCAGAGTCATTAGAATCTGTGACGTACTGTTTATCTCCTTCCTATGCACTGAAGGTAGGTGTGTGTTCTGCTTAGCAACCATCACTAATGAGCTTCACAATTAAGAAGGTTGAGTCCCTGGTCCTCAGTCCCGGCTTCCCCAGAGAGCCAGAGCTCACAATGCGCGCGGCTTGAGGAGGCCCCCTCAGCCCTCTGGTGTTTGGTTGTAGTCTGGGTCCAAAATCAGCCTCCTCTAATGAGCTATTATGATCTGAGCAAAGTACAAGTATTTATTTTTGTAAGTAGCATGAAAAAGCATTTGACTGTAAGCAGAAAAGATAGCATTTAGGAAAATAAAGGCCACTAGTGGGTACCTTGGAGATAAGACCCAGCTAATCAAAAGCTATTTGCAGAAGCGGTCTTGCTGAAGATTTGTTTTAAAGAAATGTTTGTTTCTCCGTATTTTATCAGCAAGTCACTTTCTTGCAAGAGGTTGAAGCCTCTCCTTCTGCCCCAAAAAGTGACTCATCAGTTTAAAATGCAAATAGGTGACTTGGAGAACTAGCGCGTAGAGATAGGTCTTTCACGAAAAAGAAAATTGTCGTAGGCGGTAAGGCGCACGCGCACACGTGTGTGGTACTTGGCGCCCAGGTCTCCACGCTACAGAACGTGAGTGTTCTCTGCAGGATGGGGGGATACACGCCCCAGGCTTCGGCTACTTCCCGAAGAGCCCACACTTCCCAAGTCCATTTTCAGGGCTGGCCATAACCGGCCCAACACCCGTTTACCTCCTCCTCCGTGGTTAGGGCACATCGTAGGGGTGTGGGGTGCTGGCTTGGAGTCAGGTCCACATTCTTTAAGGAAAAAGCACCCCCACGAAGCACGGATCTGAGTCTGTGCAGCCTTTGCTGGCTAGCACCTCATTATCCAATCATCTGATATTCACCAGCACTGTGTACATACCCGCTGATGGTTTCCAAGTAAACTAATTCCCCCTGCCGCCGCCGTGGATGCCTGCCACCGCGTCCTTTGAGCTCCCGAAAAGCGAGGCAGATTATTTACAGTATTGAACACAGGCGTGGGGAAAACAACCATCCCACCTTCCAGCGCGGCCCCGCAGAACTCAGGCTTTCATTTTTTCCCCCTCCTTGTCACTTGTGCCCTCGTAAACGACTCCAGCCCTGTTTAAACCTTCCGTGAGCCCAGCCCAGCACCCGGCCGGCAGCGCAGAAGCGATTTGCATGCCAAGTGCCGTAATGCGGTTAGGTTTATGCAATAAGGACAGGCGAATGCAGGCTGCGGGGCTTTAGCGAGTTAAGGGGAACAGATGGCCCTGGGAGAGGTAAAAGGTATAATCCTATCAGCTGGAGTATCAGCCAGCCATCTGGGCATCCCAAGCACAATTACAAGACATTTTAGCAGGCAGAACAAAGAAGTCTTCGTGAAGCAAGATTAGGCCTGTTTGAGTCCCTCAATATTGTGAATGCAGAGCGAGGTGACAAATGCTATGATATTACTCAGGAGAGCTTCCTGATTAACAGGACAGGACGGGGAAGCAGTTTGCTAATAGAATACTGGAGGAGGTAGGGAGAGAGACCCCCGAAAGAAAGGGGGGGGGCGGAATGAGGTGGCACAACCACACTGGCCTCGAAGGGAGACACTCCCGCTTTTGAAACCCTCGCCCCAGCCACTGAGCGCGCCAGCCACCAGACGCATGCGCCCACGTGGGTGTCGCAGGCGGAGCCCCGCAGGCGGGCGTCGGGACGACGGTGTTCTTAGGCGGGACAGGCGCCTTCGAGTTAAAACAGGTGATCCAGGCACGTGTCAGATCCGCAGGGGAGGCGTGGCCGTGCCTCCTTGTCCCGGGGCTCTGTCACCTGGGGCCCCTGGAGGCCGGCCCGTGCGGAGAGCACGCCGGCCGGAGTCCGTCCCCCGCAGCAGGCTGGGGACAGCACCGGGGGGCGCCTGGGGGGCCCCTTCCCACCGGTGTTGTGCTCCTCTGGCTTCTTCAGCTGCTGGGCCAGCTCCCGTCATCTGCTTGAGTGTCCTCTGCACGTATATCATTAGATCTCTAACGCGGTCTGTGTAATTCATTTTGCTATGGTTCCCATTGAACACATGTTCCCTCTCTATATGTGCATTGAAATGTATGCAAATACGGGCAGAAGGAAGATGGCTATCGGCCGCGAGGAGGCCAAGGCAGGCCCGGGTTTCCTTTCCGCCAAGCAGCCCTCCAGATTCCAAGATGATGTGGCTTTCCGCTGGGCCACAGCTGCCAAATAGCCGTCTCCTGAGCGTGCAGTGGATCCTGGATTTTTTTTTTTTTTCTTTTCTCACCTCCAAAGTAAATTTGTTTACTGTAATTTTTTTTTTGTGAATTATTTGCCATAATTGGCTGTGCTGATGAAGGTCACCCCCTTGGAGGAGACTTGTCAGTCTTTAGAGAGCTGATCCTTTTCAAATGCTCTCCATGCAATTAAGAAAAGCAAATGTCATTCGGAAGCCTCAGAAATGAAAATTTGTATGAACTTATTAGCATGAAGTCAACAGCGCTAGTTAAGGGCAGGTTCCCAGTGTGTGCTCTGTGCTTCTGCTGCAGAGGGGGATGCGTGTAGAATGAGCAAATATAACCCCCGCTAGTCCAACATTAAAGCAAACAAAGGAAGGTGGATGTCGGCGGTGTGCTAAACAACAATAGCTAATGGTGATTAACTAGACGGTGTCTGCAAAGGGCTGCCTCTGACCCGTCAGGGAAACCACTGCACGTGGGCTTCCGGAAAACTCCCACTTATGAAGACGTGCAACCAGATCTGACCCAGAGTCTAAAAAGATGATTTATCTGAAGCCGAGCTACACGGGGGCTCGAATAAGATGAACAGCCTAATAAGGCCCCACGATGTCCTTCGCGGGGCTCTCGTCTACGCACACCACCATGGGGGACCCGGCCGGGAACTCGGGGGAGGCTTGGATAAGCCGCTTCCTGTTTATCAGGCTTAGTTACTACTTTTTGGACAAATACCCACAGAGGCTGTTGTGAGCGATGCCAGAAGAGCAGGACAGAGAGGCTACCCCTCAAGCCGGGGGTCGGGTTCCTGGGCCTCCAGCTTGTCTTCACACCTTCCAGCACGTAGCCGGGCAGCCCGGGGCGCAGGGGGCTTCCTCCTTCCTCCCCAGTTACGCCCTCCTGTGCCTGGGGCGTAATCGTGTCCAGACAGCCATCGGCTGGGAGACCTGGCGGGTCTTGGGGGCCCCACGGCCACCATCCAGGCCTACGTGCCCCGTTGTTCTTCGTACAGCAAGGACAGGGAGGCAGTCGGGCCAGGGGACCTGAGGACGGTGCCCGGGCCTGGGCAGGCAGGAGAGCGCGTGCCCGGAACCTTCCACCAGCAACAGTCAGCAGATGTCTGAGGAGCTGCTCCTTGGCTCGGGCCCGGCCTGCAGGAGGCCGTCAGAGGCCTCAGAGAAGGTCTGCTGACGCCTGATAGAAGAAGGGCTGTCAGAGGCCAGAACAAAGCCGGCCTCCACGAGGCTGCAGCCTTCAGCCCTGGCTCTGGCCTCCGCCAGGCTGCCGGGAGCCCGCCAGGGCCTCCTGCCCTCCTCCCTCTCTCCCTGCGCCCTCCCCCTGCCTCCGCCTCCCCTCCCCCAGCAGGGCCGGCACAGGCCGCCCCAGTGCCATTGTAATAACTCATGCAAATGTGAGGGCTCCCGAGACAAAGAGAGGTCAGGCCAGCGGCTCGGGGATTCCTGTCGACAAACAATATTAGATGTAAAATGTGTACCTTTGACAAAAGTATTAATATAGCGCTTTTGATTTTTTTCCCTCCTGATGAAAAGTGAAAAGTAGTAATTGTGGAGTGACAGAGGAAAATGAAGTTTTGAACCAAAAGGCAAAGTTCGTGGATGAAAAAACCCAACCCAATTAGCTGCTTATGAGGAATCGAAATGCAAGGCATTTGCTCCCCCATCCCCCTCAACAACCTTTTGATTGACTCTGCTTAGATCTGTACAGCAAAGCAGATAAATCGACGTGCCACATGTGCGCCATGCTTAATCATTTGTAATCGTCATATTTGCCCTGACACATAATTTGCTATATCAAGCCAGTGTTTTTTTCTTGCTCACCAGTATTCCGTGGCTTGGCCTTTGCTTTATAAAACATTTAATAGTTTGCTTTAAACACACCAACATGCTGATGTACGATTGCCCTTTGCACGCTGCCTGGAGGAACGGCCCTCCCCCGTCCCGCTGCACCGCGCGCCCCACACACGGCGGGCAGAGTGGCCCGAGTCGGGGGCCGGGGCTCTAAGGTGTGCGTTCTCTGTCTTGTGCGAGCAGCCACTCCGTGCATCAAGGCCATCAGCCCCAGCGAAGGCTGGACCACGGGGGGAGCCACCGTGATCATAATCGGAGACAATTTCTTCGACGGCCTGCAAGTCGTGTTCGGAACCATGTTGGTGTGGAGCGAGGTAAGCCCGCGCGCCTCTCCCGCGAGCGGCCTGGCCAGCTGTCCGCAGCCCGCTGACGCCCGGCACCCTGTCCCGAGTGGCTCGCCTGTGGCAGGGGCTCCTCCGGTGGGTGGGCACGGAGCCCCCCGACCCTGGGGTTTCAAACCTGCCGTAGGAGGCCCCTCCGTGCACTGCAACAATTAGTGCTAGAATTACCAGAAGCGGGTTTAAGGGGACATATGGTGGCAATTTTCATATGAATGATGCCCTGTGGCCTTTCCTGCAAAGTAAAACCCGGGATCGTTTGCAGATATTTTTCTTAAGGAACACAGTAGATCCCCGGTCTCTGCGTGACAGCTAGGAGGGAGCATTCCGGGACATTCCGGGATGATGGTCCAATTTGTGCTCATTTTCGTAATTCTACCGCAGCGGCAAGTGCCCGCCCCTCCCGGCCAGCGCCTCTGAAAGCCCGCTCACTGTGTGTTTTTTGTAGCTCATCACGCCCCATGCCATCCGCGTGCAGACCCCACCGCGGCACATTCCTGGAGTCGTGGAGGTGACCCTGTCCTACAAATCCAAGCAGTTCTGTAAAGGTGCTCCTGGGCGGTTTGTCTACACCGGTGAGTTCACATCTCCGACTTCGGTGGCCAAGGGGTGGATGTGTCCGCCCCATGGCAGACTGGGAGGGGGCCCCGTGGGCCTGCACACGCGGGTCCCTCCGGGAGGACAAGGCGAAGCCCCCTCAGTCGGGCGCATGGTTCCAGCATCCTTGTGTGAGAGCTGGTGCTGCCGTGGACGGGTGCGGCCCCCTCGGGCCGTGTGATCTCGGGCCACTCCCCACACCTGCACACCTTGGCCTTCTGGCCTGTAAAGCGAGGTGGTGGGCTTGCCTGTAACAGGTCACCTCCAGCCTCCACTGGGCTCATGTGGAGCCCACACGGTCACCTCGCGTGGCGGCCCGTGATGTTGCCGTTCATTCGCACAGGTTGGGACTCCGACATTACGCGCATGTCACGTGCCCAGGGCCACGCAGCGTACGCACGCACGGGGGGAGCCGGCCGTCTGCTCCAGGCCCTGTGCTGTGATCCTCTTTCTGGGAGGGTCTCAAGCTTGTGTCACCAGAAAGGGTGGCCTCTGAGATGACGCAGAGTTGTTTTATACAATGCTCCGCCCACACAGGTGCTCAGCTAACACCATTTGTCCGAGGTTTTGCTGTTGAGAAACGCCATGAACAAGCTCCAGGTGTCTTTGCATGTTGATTTCCAGTCCTAGCCAGCTGCAGAAGTTCTAATATTTGAGACGTGTTTGTACTGCTGGGCGGCACCTGCCAAAACCCCAGGAGGCGACAGGGATGGGTGCTTGTCGGGCGGGGGGTGTTCCGTGCCGGGAGTCTGGGCTGGGGTCACTGGTTGAGGATGTCCCAGAGTGGGTGTGGCCTCCCACTGGGATGGGGCCTCTCTGTCCACCAGGCAGGTGGACGTGGCAGCCGCTGAGGTCCCGTCCACTGGGGGGTGTGGAGGGAGGCGGGCTTCCTCACGCGCTTCGCCTGCAGGAAGGGTCGAGTGGGTGTGAGATGCTCCCAGCATGGCTTCCCGTGGGCCTGGCATCACCGCAGGGGTGGGCCTGACGTGGGTCCCCTCCGAGCCACGGCTGTCGTCCCCAGAGGCGTCCAGGCCTCAACAGCTTGGCTGCCAGCAACACCCGGGGTCCCCGTGGGGGGCGCCTCCCCCGCCGTCCGTCCCGGCGCCCCGCCCCGCGCTGCAGCTGGGAGAGGAGGTGCCCACGCGGAGGGCCGCTAGCTTCCGTGGGACCAGCATGCTCCCCCAGGAGCCCAGAGCTGCCAGGGGACGAGGACGTAGTGAAAAGCTGTGGGTGCACGTCCTGGGCCCTCTGCTGGGATCCGGTGCGCTCGGCTCCCCCTGGGGCGATCCCGACGCGGTGGGGGGGGTGTCATCTCCTCTGATCTGCGAGGCCCCCGGTGTGTCTGTTGGGGGAGCGAGCTGTGGGGCATCTTGTGAGCGTCCACGCGTCCCCAACAAGCGAGTGCTGTGTGGTGGGTGCTCCCGGTGCCAGGCGCCCGCCCCCAGCAGGGCCTCCGGGCCCCTCGCGTTCACGGCGCACAGGCACCTGAGAACCTGAGGCTGTACGTGCTCCGCTCTGCCTGGCGTTGGCCGGATGGCCTGGGCCCGGCGCCTCCCGGCCCCCCGAGTCCCGCTTTCTCCCCCGCCCGGCCCCGCGGATTTTGTGGAGGTCAGGGAGAACTTAGGGGCCACGTCCGCCCCAGGTGGGCACTCAGGAGGGCACCTTCCGTGGACACTTAGGGTGGCCGCCGTCAGGTCCTGCTCCTCTGAGAGGAGACATTTACCATCTCCTCACCGGCCAGGCTGTGTGTGGGCCGCAGCTGTGCCACGGACAGGGCGTCCTGGCTGGCGGAGGGCCCGGCCGTGAGCGTGTACGTGGCCGGCCCGACCTGCCCGTCTGCACCGGCACGGAGGACGGCTTCTCCCACAGCAGCTAGTCCGCCCGTCCTGGATCGAGGCCTCGGCCGGGGCTGCTGTCCTGGATCAGACCTTTGCATCCACGGGATGGCGTGGGGGGCGTCGCGGGCACTGTGAGAAGGACGTGAGGGGCCGGGTCTGCCCTCTGACGGCAGGAGGGGCCGGCCGAGCTCTGGGAACCAGCGCAGGAAAGATGGGAAACGGTGTGAGGGCAGGGCCGCGGGGGTCACGTGTGCAGCGCCCTGGCATTGGCCGCGCCTGGTGAGGGGTGGCTGGCGCTCTGCCTCTTCCAGGTTTATCCCCCAGGGTGCCGGCTGCCGCCCGCTGTCCCTGATGCCACCTTCCCTTTCTGCAGGGTGGGCGTCGCGCCCCCCATCCAGGCTGACCGGCTTCTGGGGCCGCGGGCTCAGGGCCCCCCCTGCGCATGCAGCGTTCTCCCACGAACGGACGTTTCAATGAGGCCATTCAGTGAGCTCAGCCTCTCCGAGCGGGAGGCTAATTTATTGCCTCCCCCCACCCCACTCATTAACGGGAATATACATTTCAAACGCTGTGTAAGGGATACGGGGCCCCGCACACTCTCAGGGAGCAGAGGAAAGGTGGGGTCATAACCTGTCTGACCTGGAAGCTTCTGTCTGATTTGCATCGCCCTGGAATTGACGGGGACGAAGCAATCACTGGGAACTGCCCTCCCCCCGCTGAAAAGCGAGCCAGCCCTTCTGGACGTCAGGACGCGGGCGCACGGCCCCTGCAGGGAGGACGCCGTCCCCTGGGCATCTGGCTCCTATCAGCCCCGGAGGCTGCCGGGACACCCTCACGGTGAACCTTCCCGGCCGAGGCAGCCAGGCCCGGGGATAATGAACCTGCCCGAGGAGGAGGGCCCCCGCCCGCCAGACGCAAAGGCCTAAATGATCTGTTTACAGTGATCTGAGAAACACCAGATTTTTCAGAACCAGACCCGATCAGTCAACCCGGAGAGGCCGTGGGTGCTCTCTGCTGCCCCCGCCCTGGGCCCGGCCGTCCAGGCCCCCCGGCCTGCTGCCTTCAGCCACTGTAAAGGCCGAATTACCTTCGGAGGCCATAGCAGCTCAGTTGATTAGCATGGTGAATTGAAAGGAGGAGTCACAAATGACATGTCCGGCTCTTCCACTCGGGCCCTTTGTATTCCCAGTGTGTCTCACCCCCGTTGTAAGAAGGTCAAAAATTAGAGAGAGAGAACAATTTTCGAGCAGCTAGCACTTAGGAGCAGAATTAACAATCACTCTGTATGTAATTGCCAGTTAATAGTAAATTGCCTTTTAGACTGTAAAATGCAATATAAACGGGTGGGCACCTAAAATTAAATTAATGAGATATTTGCTGCATTTAAAAGTGAATCGTGCAAATTAATAACTGAGCGCAATGCTTGCTTTAATATTTGTCTAATAGTGTGCCATTTGCTTGTTTAGTAATAATTAAATGAGTCCGGGTCTCCTACCTGAGACACTCCTGCCTGGGCAGGCTGAACCGTTGCACGTTCCTAACTTCACCAGGAGAAACACATCAAGTTGGGAGGCGCGATAAAAGAAATTATTTTTTAATTAGAATATAGGCATCGCTGTGTTACTTGATTAGGACAAATTGGAATTTGTACGCTTCTAGTTGAAATGACGTTAGAACGAAAACTGGTGTCACGGGCACGTTTCCACGCGTGAGGCGTTCTCGCACGGACGTGGACGTTGCTGCTTCCGCAAAGCGTCCACATGGCAAAGTGGTTTCCTGGGGCACGAACCCACGGAAGCCAGTTGGCCGTGGCTTCCCTTCGAGATCAGCCCTCGGAGTTGCGGGGTGCGGCCACGAGGCTCCCAGGGATTGACCTCCTGCATCTGAATGTTTTGCTGACCCACCCCTCACTTGAGAGATTTCTTTTGCTCAGTGACAGAAATTGACACGAATGACGGGGAGATGACACATCGCGTGCCATGGGCCGGGGCCGGTTACAGAACAGGGTCCTGGCAGCTGGCGGCCCGTCCGGAGTGGCCGCGGGGGAGCTGGGCCGGGCTCAGGTCTGCCGAGCGTTTACCTGGTGGGGACATAAAAATGATTATTTTCTGCACAAAGACGTGCATTCAGTTTCTGGCTTGTGAAATCGTTGCTCAGCCAGTAACTGCTAGCAGCTCGTGTGCTTTCCGATGGAGTATTCACGTTGCTGTCTGTCTGTTTGAAGTCCGATGGAGCCTTCCACGGGGAGCATGTCCCGGCAGGGACTGCCCTGTCCCCAGGTGTGGTCCTGGCCCGCTGCGGTGGCTGTGTCCTCGCCCAGGGCCTGCCTCCTGGGTCCTCGAAGCCTTGTCCACCGTTTAGCCCCCACCTCCTGTCACCCCTTGAAAGGCACTCACGTTTCTGAAGTGTTTTAAAGATCTTTTGTGTGCATTCGGATGCGATTCTGTCAAAAGCACGTGACAAGCTGTAGAGTCAATAGCGCCCTTCGACCACAGCCAGCCCCGACCCGCTGTGCCCCGGCCGGCGCCCGCCACACACATCACTTATACCCGCAGCACAAATGGTTCCTAGCGCCCCTCCCCCAGCAGCCATACTGTCCATTGTGCTGAACTAGACGCTAATGCCTTCCCTTAAATGCAAGCCACCCAATTATTTCAGTGACAAATTTTTAACCACAGGTGTGGACCTGGTGGAGAAACAAATATTGTAGTCGCGGACCCTGGAGTCTGGGGAAGCTTCTGGCCAGTGGAACCACCTGCCGTGGCCAGTGAGGCCCCGTGGCTCTCGGCTGTTCCCTGTCTGCTCCTCTCCGTTGGCCGCAATGGGCTTCCCGGCTCCTACTTGGTGATCGGAGGGTGTGATCAGTGGGATCCATGGTCCCTGGCGGGTGGACACCTTGGCTCTTCTGTGAGGTTTGTTACGTGGGGCCTGCATCTTCGGCTCAGGCCACGTCCAGTCCCGTCCGGAGGTGGAGGGCTGGGGCAGCTGCCTGCATCGCGCACAGCTCCTGCCCCCACCGCCGTCTCTTGTCCCAACGCGGCCCACCCGGGCTCTTGTCATTTGCACGTTGGCAATGGAGGGCAGGGTTTTTTTTTTTTTTTTTTTTAATGTTTATTTCTGAGAGAGAGAGAGAGGCAGAGATGGAGAGACAGAGAGCAAGCAGGGAAGGGGCAGAAAGAGGGAGACACAGAATCTGAAGCAGCTCCAGGCTCCGAGCTGTCAGCACAGAGCCCGACTTGGGGCTCGAACTCACGGACTGTGAGATCATGACCTGAGCTGAAGTCAGCCGCTCGAGTGAGCCCCCCAGGCGCCCCTGGAAGGCAGATTTTTGCCCTCTGACTGGGACGGTGCGTGCATGGGGCCGGCTGGTCGTCTTTGGGCTCGTTTGCAGGACTCCCTGGGACCTCAGGGGAAGGGAGGGCAGCCTCCTGGCGTCCTCTGCACTGCGTGGCTTGGCGTTGGGTGGGTGGACGTCAGGGCATCGGCTGCGTGCCACGGGGCACTGGTGGTGTGTGTGCGTCCACGACGTGCCCGGCTCAGGACTGGCGCCGGGAGGGCTCCTGGGGTCACTGCTGTCCCTTCGCCTCCTGTCTCGAAGGAGGCCGGAGAATGAGACACACCGCTTGTGCTATTGCACAAGTAGACTATTTGTCCTAATCAGTGACACCCATTTACTAGAATTGCTTAAAATGAACTATACCTCATACAGAAATCGCACATTTAGAGACTTCCATTCATCATCTGAAAATTGAGGGCCAGTAAACTTTTCTGCTCCTCCAGTGGGATCATAGGCATGCATCAAAATGTTAAAAATGATTGGTGAGAGGGAGCTGTCACCCATTTATCAAGGAAAAGAACATTATTTGCTAATTTCCCAACCAGGCTGGTGACAGGGTGCTTCGTCTTTGGACCCACGGTGACCAGCATGGCCTTTTTGTTATTAGTACAAGTCAAGCGCTTTTGGGCAGTTGCTAACAAGACACATTTGTCTGTCATCAGAGGGGCTGTGGTGGTTTTCCAAGTGGCTGTGACCAAAGTCTGCTCCTCGTGCCCCGATTGGCTGTGCTTCCCGGGGCCGCGCGAACCCAGGAGGAGAAACCGACTGATAAATCACAAAGTTTCCACGTCAAGGTGAAGGTATTGACTCTTCAGCACCAAACCTGACAAAATGTAGCCGAGAGGAGACGGCCATTTATCTTCCCCAAAGGACAAAAGGGTCATCCGGGTTTTGCTCAGTGATTGTCGAGATGTGGCCGGGCAGAGGAGCGGGCCTGGGCCTCTGCCCGCCGAGCCCCCAGCACGGGCAGGGTCCCTGGCTTCCCTGCCCACTGGGGGTCACGGGGAGGGCCAAGGGAGGGCACGGGCTCACGTGCAGGGGCCTGGTTTGAGCCTCTGGTTGGCAAGGATGCGTGGCGCGTTGTGAGAAGAGCGTGGAAGGGGCATGGGGGTGGTGAGGGTGGGGAACGGGCGACCCCACCGTCTAAAAGCACTATGAGAAATGCGGTCAACTCAAGTTCAGAGCGAAGCGGCGAAAACAAATGCACAAATAAAGTCACACAACTCACCTGGTGAAGCTCTACGAGTCTGGCAGTGGAGACCAAGGGAGGCGTCAGAGGGCCCATCGTGACGGGGACTTCAGACCGAAGGCCTAGACGGTTCCAGCCCTGGAAGATCAGAGACCAGGGTCAGCGTCGCTGAGCCCGGGCGCCCATGCCGTGGCCTCCTCCCACTGGGCCCATTCGGCTGGACGACGGTCAGGGCCCAGGCTCGACGTGAACAGTGAGTGCGTTTGTCTGCGGTGTGCGTGTAGGTGGGACAGGGGCGTCCCCGCAGCTCAGGTGGCCTGGGCTCTGCTCGGAAGGTCCGTCCACCTGTCCGTACACATTCGTTCCATGTTGACTTGGATCCCAAAAGCTCAGCCTGAGAAAAAGCGCTCATAACAATTACTCACATCAGTTGGGCCTTTTTGATTTATTGTAGAAAATGCAAAATGACTAATTCTCTTCTTGGAATGGTTTTTTCAATAAAACAGCAGCAAAGGTGGAAGCTACCAGCGGTGTGGACTGTGCGCTGCCCCCCCGCCCCCGAAAAACAGAAGTTTTCAAATGCTCCCAATGAGCATATGGAATAACTGGGTTGCGCGAGGGACTGGGTGCATGTCGTGGGTCACGTGTGCTCAACATGGAGTGTGTTAAATTTTAAATACGCACACTCCCATCGAGACCACTGGCTGCTGCAGATCGTGGTAAGCGTGGGTGTAAATCATCTCCGGAGGAAGTTTCTTTAAGGTGCAGCACGGCGGTGGGTCCGTCTGTCTCTCCTGCACAGACGCCCCCTTCCCTGCCCCTCGTGAGGCCAGTCTTCCTACGTCTCCTGCACACGGAAATCCTGCAGTCGCGCGCGGGTCCCGGGTCCCGGGCGGGGTCCTCTCCCAGCCTGAGTGTCTGGTGACCCTTGAGGACCTGGGTCAGGACACTGAGGCGGCCGGATGTGGGGGGTCCTGCGAGATCCCCTTTCCGTCTTCTCACACCTTATTCTCCCAGGAGAAGGCCCTTGCCCGATGCAGCCCCGTGGGTCTTGTGAATCTGGTTGGTGGCCACGGGCTTTCCCCCAAAACATCGCTCTGTCCCTGGTTTTTGGAGACTAACTGGTGCTTTTCCTAACGAACACGACCCTGGCACAGAATCGTCCCACGTAAGCTTTTAAGCGCCTCAGTGCTGGGCTGGTGGACGAGCCCCAGGCCAAGGGGTTGCAGCGACTCCAGCAATTTTGTGGGTGCAGGATCTTGACGATGGGGGTGGCACCGATGATCGCTCCTCCACGTACTTGGCATTGGACCACGAGCTAACGCCTGTGAATCCAGAGGGCGTTTCAGAGTTGACTCGTTTCAATACCATGAAAGCGAGGTGAGGGGGTGCTTGCCCCACGGCTCCCTGCCTGTGGGGAGCTCACGGTGACGCTGTGCCATCACAGCCCCTGCGGCAGCGCCCCAGGTGGCTGGAGCTTTGCCAGGGAGCCGTGGTGGTGGACACCTGCCATGCTCGGGGCCCTGCACCCCCGTCGCCCTCACACCTCTGCCCCTCGCGGCCCAGAGCTGTGCAGCGGCTCGCGGCACCTGACTCTGCCCTCGGAACACCCCACTCCCAGGAATGACGTGAAGGACGGGCGTGCCGTGGAGGACGCGACACTGAAGCTTACCGTCCTTGTGACCTGGCATTTACCCTGGCGTTGAGGACACTCAGGGCTTGCCCGATGCCCGCCTGCCCCAGGCCCTCGGCTGGGTGCTGCAGGCAGTTCGGAGGAGGAGGGTCTGGGACTCACAGGTGCTCGGGGTGAGGCAGCTCTTGGCCGTGGGCTCCTCGCGGGCGGAAGGTGCCGCGATGCCCGGTTCTGGGCTGCGCTCAGCAGAGGTCACCGTCTGGTGGGAACGAAACAGGAGGTGGAAAGGAAGTGAATGAAGCCCTACAGGTTGCTACGTTCTGTGAGAAGGGGCACAGCCGAGGCCCCAGGGGTCATAGCAGGGAGAAGGTGTGGGGTGGCTGGGGACGTGGGCAGCTTCCAGGCAGGGAGAAGAGCGTGGACCAAGCGTGAGCTCCGTGGGGGCAGGGCTGCGGGGTGGCGGGAGGTCCCGTGAGGCCCCGGGGCCTTCTGATCCCAGTGCGCTTTGGGATTTCAGGGCGTCGTGTATGGAAGCAAAACTGTTTGGCATGAGCACACGACCCAGCACCCTGCGCTCAAGCCTGCGGTTGGGGCCCCAGCATTTATGGTCATCTTGGCGGGGTCTCTCCAGGCTCTGCCTCAGGGCCTTCCTGTCCTTTATCTGAAAACCTCCCGAGCTGAGACTGGAAAGGGCAGTGATTTTTGGGAAGCCGTTACGCTCCGTCAGCGGGAGGCTTTCCCCGAGAGCACCCCCTCCCCACAGCTGGGGTCAGCCTTCCCTCCCCCTCCGCCCCCTGTGTAGACCTCTCTTCTTTACAGAAATGCCAGCGGCGCCTTTATCACGAGACCACATTCCATCCAGGAAGAGCATTTCTGTCAGTAGAGGGAGAGCTGGTGGTCTAGTCTAATCCGGGTTAGAGATGCTACCTTCACGTGAAATCTTGTTTGTTATTCAGATAGAATTCGTGTAGTGTAAAATTTGCCCGGAGTGTACACTTCAGGGGCTTTAGTGTGTTCACAAAGTTGTGCACATTGTTACTTCAAGAACATTTTCATTGCACAGGAAGGAACCCTGTACCCATTAGTGGTCACTGGGCGTTCCCCGTTCCTGTCCCTCGGCGCCCCCTGCGTCCCCGGCTCCCAGGACCCAGATCCCCTCCTGTGCACCTGCTCACTCCTGACGATTCATGTAAATGGACTCACACGGCACATGGTCCTTTGTGACTGGCGTCTTCCACTCAGCGTCACGTTTCCAGGGTGGCCACGTGGTAGCGCGCATCAGAGCTTCATCCCTTTGCACGGCTGAATACTCTTCCCCGGGCCTCATCTCGCGGACCCACCCATCAGCTCACGGACGTGTGGGTAATCCCAGGTGCTGCTCCTGTGAGGCCTCTGCGAACGCGTCTTTGTGTGGACAGAGGACAGTGTGACTTCTCCACGTCAAACATGGTGTTATCCCTCCTGCTGTGCACCTTGTGGGGCAGGGCGGGTGCTGTGACGCGGGGTGAGGGCCCCGCCTTCGGGGAGGAGGATGGACCCCAGAGCAAGTGAGTGGACGGAGGGGCGTGCGGGCCCCGGGGTGGGGGGGCTGGCTGTCTTTGGCACCACGGGGTGGAGGGGTCTTTGCGCAGCAGGAACACCCCCAGCCTTGGGAGTAGGGGGGGGTGTCTTACTTTCAGAGCTCATTTTTCAGCTTCTGTCTGTATGGAGATTTTACGCTGGTTTAACGTGTGCAAATCCATCGCCGGGATGGTTCTGCGCAGAGCATTGTGCTCCTGTTTGGGTTTGAAGACCCTTCCTTGAAACCCCATCTCTAAGAGGTTTAGCGACACCAGGACACTTGAGTTTTCCTTCTTAAGGAAAGGATGACGGTGCGAGACTCTTCTCCACGGAGGCTGGCCTTGTTCGTAGGCTCTTTGTACGTAGCGGGAGCCCTTGTCTGTCAGAAGAGCCTGGCTGGGGGGTGCCGGGGTTACGGGCTGGCCAGGCCCCCTTCCCCACCCCAGAGGCACCACCGTGGGGAGCCTGTCTCCGGGCTCCCCGTCCCCGGGGCAGAAAGCCGTCCAAGAAGTGAGAGCGGCTGACACGCCACGTGCCTTAGTTTTCCTTCGCTGCCGGGCTGGGCTCGGTAGGTGTAGTTTCGACGTGCTAAGAAAGCTGTAATCCAGTGCATTCTTTGAGGTGTGTAAACAGAATTGTTTGAATGCAATCCAGTCGTTGTCAGCAAGGGTATTATTTTGGTAACAAGGAAGATGAGCTGTCCCCTTTTCTGCATTTGGTGTCACATCACAATGCCGCCATCGGCTGCCAGGCAGCGGTGAATGGAAGCGGGTCCCTGTGCACAAGGCCGGGCTGGGCTGTGTGTATGAATCCCGGAACAATGTCCCCGTACGAAGGCGGAGGCACCTGACTTCCAATTAGGAGTCAATGTGGCATTTTTCCCATCCTCAGAAGTCTTGGTTACAGAACGTACCCTTCAGCTGGTGGGTTGGAGGGGCTCCCGTGGTAGCGGCCACGTGTGGAACAGAGGCAGACCCAGGTGGGGCCGATAGCCCCGCTGGTGTCGGGCCCGTGGCACGGACGCCGGAAGGGCTGAGTCACTTGGGCGAGGGCAGCCTAGGGTCTGCGAAGGGTGGCCCAAAGTCTTCCTGTTGGATCCCACCGGGTGGGCTCCTGGGGCCCACGCCTCTGGTGCGTGACGCAGAACCGCCGTGGCCTTTGTGTTTCCGTGCACGCCACGCTGCCCGGCTCACCCTGCCGAGTTCTGTGATTGAAATTCATTGCCAAATTTA
>NW_024080899.1:1171119-1173619 GCF_003009895.1 Hyaena hyaena
CTTGTGTGGACCTTTGTCTCCGGGATGTATGATGGAATGTCAGATCGCATTGTGGCCCTCAGCTTACGGGCGTTATTACCGAGTGTACGTGCAAGTCTTCCGGCGCCCCCGCGCGCGCGGCCGCCGTGGGGGTTGACACCGGCACTCGAGGAAAACGGTGACCAATTATTTCGGAGCGCGCTTTCAGAGGCAGCCTCTAACCTTGTTCCTCGAAGCCGGAGCCTTTGTGTTCCCCGCACCGGCAGACCTGCTGAGTTGTGTGGTGTTAATCATCAAATTACGTGCTAATGAGTGATGGCCCAAATTGCGGCTGCGTAATGAATAGATGGCGGCAGGTCCGATTAGTCTCAGAAAACGCCCTGATTTATGTCGCGCCATGCACCGTGGCGTTGCTCCGCGGAAAACGATATCTACATCAAGAAGTAATGTACTCTAATAAGTATTTTCATCTTAACTCGCGTCCCCGGGCCTCCGGGCTCAGTTTTTGCTGGAGTCAGGCAGAGCCATAATAAAGCCCAATGGCTCCTTATAAAGCTTGTTAAACACAGAGTGTGCAGTCGGACGGGGTCCCGGCCGTGATTCATGCACTGTACACAGCGCGTGTTCTGCTGATTTATGGCCGCGCACAGTTCATAGTCAAAATTACAATTTGAGGGATAAAAAGATTAATTACTATTTGTGGCCGGCAATTTCGTGAGGCTGGTGGAATGATAGCGCTCTACATCAGTTTGTAGTCAGCCATTCACAGATTATTAAAGCTTTGCAAGAATAAGTGCTCCTCCTGCCCGGTTTGTGCTCAGGCAATATGCTAGACAGAAAAGGACCACAGGGATAAATCTGAAGCTAGCAATAGCTGGACATATGTCATAATTGCCAGTTTCCCATAAATCCCTGGCCAGTGTGGAAGGCCCCGTGTGATGCAGACAGTGATCATGACAGTGGTGATTGCTATATATGGCCCCCAGACTTGCAACTTTCTGACTGCAGTACCATTTCTACAATATATTGAGTAACCCTTTGACTTTCTTCCTGTCTAATTATAGATTAGAAATAATCATTGCCTTTATGTGCAAAACAAAGGGGGGAAATCCATTCCTTTAAGACAGAGCTGGCGTTTGGGGGTGCTCGCCTTCGAGAGCGTCGGAAAAGGAGAATTACACATTTATTTGTAAGCGTGCAATAAACGAGTAATGGATGACATAAAAGTAATTAACCTGACCTACATTTCTGTGTCCTGTTACAGCCCTTAATGAACCAACCATAGATTACGGCTTTCAGAGGTTGCAGAAAGTGATCCCGAGGCATCCGGGTGATCCCGAAAGGTTACCCAAGGTTAGTAAAAGAGCAAGTGGGCTGGTTCCGGTTTGGGGGCAGCAGGTGCTCTGGGACAGGGGGCTTCCAGACGCCCCAAGCCCCGCAGCCACGGCGAGGCCGACCAGTGTGTGGGGGGGGAGGGAGGACCCGCCCCGGCCCGTCCGAGGTGGGCAAAGGGTGAGGGCAGGGGCCCTGCGGCCGCCAGGCTCGTGTCTCGTCGCCGCCTATCTAGAGGAGGAAGAGAAAGGATTCTTCCCTGACACCAATATTTTGGATTCTGCAAGAGGGACGTAAACTTCCGCGTAATGAAATAGTTCAATTAAACATTTTCCACTCCAGTAGCCCGCGCTGATTTCAATCTAAGCAGCCCCAGACTGATCTGTGATTACTTGAGTCTTGTTTTCCTTTCATTTCCTAAAGCTCGATTCAGTTTAATCTTTTGTTTACAAAGCTTTTGTTATAAGTCCCTGACTTAGCAGGCTAACAAATGAAGTCCACATATTAATATCTAGGGGGACTTTTCATTTCAATTCGACGAAGACAAAAGCTGCCCGTGTTCTGTGCACACGCCACCTATCACAGGAATTTTCATTTTGATGTACGACATTAAAGATAAGTCAAGCTTATAATTTTTCCCCTCCTTTGATATAATTTTGTCTCTTCCTCTCTTTAGAAGCCACGTCTGGTTTTCGAGGCAGAGTTGAAAACGCAAAATGAGAAATGAAGTCATAACGTTATGACTGCTTATTTTACGTTCCGTCCCTGTGTACACCCAAGTCTTGACCACCTCTGGGTTTTATTAACACAATGAAACCTTTTAGACATTACCTTTTTAATGCTCAGCATGAACATAAGCAATATCATTAGGCTCCTTTTTAATTTGTGAACATGCCAGCAATGGATGTCACACGCTCACTGTTAAAATCATGGGAGCCGGGGAAGGAGGTTTTTCAAATGCAGAGCGGTTCACAGAGGGGTTTTGTTCCTGAGGGTGCGCTCCAGCCCGGTGAGCCCTTCCCCGGGCCGCATGTCGCTACCCAGAGGGCTTTGCTGCCAGCCTCAGCCTGGGGATGGCTTTGCACGGGATTAGCTGCCGGGCTCGGCCACCCCCACAGGCAGAAAGGCCACGTGGCCTTCACCGGCCCACATAAACACTGAGCTTGAGGCCGGGTGGACCCAGGGAGGA
>NW_024080899.1:1178619-1343619 GCF_003009895.1 Hyaena hyaena
CAGCTTCCTGGTCTCTGCTAGAAGCTTCCTTGAGAGGTTGGGAGCAGTCACGGGCAGCTGTGGTGTAGTAAGCGGAGGGCAGCCTTCTTGGATATGTCGCATGGGTGGGGCTTGAGACACTCTCCACCCCTCTCCTGTCATGTGGCGGCCTGGCCACCACGGGCCGCAGGACCCTGTTGCGTGAGCAGGTTCTGAGCACCTTATTTAGTTCTGCTCTTTAAGCCCCGGGCGGGCAGCAGTGTCAGAAATCCCCTCACCTGCCTGCCGCCCCCCCGCCCGCCCCCCCCCCCTGCAGCGGGAACCCAGCCGCCGCTCCCCACCCCTCCCCACACTTGGAGAAATAGTAACCATAAAAATGAAGACCCTAAACACCCCTTCCTGGGGAGTCACGGCCACAAACAAGTTCTCGCTGTCAGCCGTGGCATTTGAAGGTCTGCAGAGGCCAAAAGTTCACCTAGTGTGGGGGACAGCCCGCGAATCCAGGCTGTCGGTAATTGCTTCTAAGGAGAATCCTGGAAGCAGCTGACGGCTAGATCGAAGCGTGCTCGGCCGGCTGTCGAAGCCGACGGACACGGAACGGGGCCCAGCGAGGAGGCGCTCGGGCAGGGTTGGCGTGATGAGGTTATCCGAGCTGGCGAGAGGCGCTAGGGCTGCATAGAGCGTGAGGTCAATTAACGTTGGATTGTGATAGGGATTCGCGGGGAAACCCCCCCCAAGTGTCTCTCCCTGATAATAACGTTATTTTTGGCCGGGGGGGGGGTTTCAACAGTCGGCTACAGTCGCAATACAAGCAGCGTGTCCCCGCGAGGCTACGTCCCCAGCAGTACTCCCCAGCAGTCCAATTACAACACAGTCAGCACTAGCATGAATGGATATGGAAGTGGCGCCATGGCCAATCTAGGGGTCCCTGGCTCGCCTGGATTTCTTAATGGCTCCTCCGCTAACTCTCCCTACGGCAGTAAGTGTCTGTTTTGTCATCACACGGATTCATGTTCACCTACAAAGTCAAATGTGTGCATATTGCTTGGCTGTTCTGTGATGTGAGCTGCTGGACAAAAAGGGAGGGTGGCTCTGGAGGCTGGGGGTCCACGTGGCGACGGTACACTGACCGGCAGTGGGGCCCCGCGAGGCCGCACTGGAAACCCCCCCGGCGAAATCAGAAACTAAACGGGGGCCGCCCGATTGGAAGCGAAAGCCCCACCGAGAGTCTGCCTGGCATGCAGAGCGCGGCCGAGCGGGCAGCGCCTCGCGGGTGCTCCGGGGGCCGCGGTGTCCCGGGCGAGGCCCCGCCAGCCCTCTCCCTGTGTGGGGTCGCCGTGCCGGCGCCGCGCGTCCTGACCCTGTTTGCTTTGTTGCAGTAGTGCCGTCCAGCCCCACCATGGCAGCCTCTTCGGTCACCCTCCCTTCAAACTGTAGCGGTACACACGGCATTTTCTCATTCTCACCTGCCAATGTCATCTCTGCAGTGAAACAAAAGAGCGCCTTCGCGCCCGTGGTCCGGCCCCAAGCTTCTCCTCCTCCCTCCTGCACCAGCGCCAACGGGAATGGACTCCAAGGTGAGGGGCGGCGCGTCCTGGCCCACAGAACCGGCCCCGGGGGTCCCCTGGCCCTTCCTCCGGCGCCTTGCTCCCCCCCCCCCGCACCCCGCGGCCACTGCATGCTCTCCTCCGGTGGCCGCGATGCCGCGCGCCCCTCCCAGGTCTGCAGAGGTGACACGGGTTTGCGCCACCCCCACCTAGAACAGGCTCTGGCGGATGGAAACCGGTCCCTCCTGCTTCCTGCCTGGCTCCCTGTGTCCTCACGGTGAAGCCGTCCCCTGCCTTCAGGAAGGGGGAGCCGCTTGGGGATCACGGGGGACGCCCCAGGGGCCCCGTTCCGCCCACGCGGCAAACGGACCTTCACGGCCGGCGCCCCCGAAGTGAGAGCAGGGCGCACCCCGCCTGTAGCGCCTGGGCTTGCAGCCCCCTGGCTCACGGGCAACAAAAGCGCCTCAGGATGGGGAGGGCGGGTCCTCTGTCACCCGCGGGCCCAGCCCTGAGCCACACTCTCCGTGTCCCGAGTCGGAGCCTGCCTTCCCAGCCTGGCGTGGCAGACGTGGGGCCGCTGGGCTGTGCTGTCCTCGGAGGGGGTGCACCGACCCCGGGGCGGTGCATGCGTGCCCACCGGGGCGGGGGGAGTGTCAGGCGCTGTCTCGCACACACTCAGGAGGGAGAAGGGCTGGTCCCGAGGGCAGGGGGAGGCATCCCGTGGACACAGCGGCCCACGGACGGGCCACGTGGAGCAGGCACCCAGTGCCTGCCCAGGGCTGGGTCCCTCCAGGCAGCAGAGGCCGCACGGTGGCCTGTGAGGCGTGCGGCGGGTGGGCCACGTGCGTGCCCCTAGGCCTCGTGATCTTACCGCGTGGCTCTTTGTGACTCACTGGGGCCACAGGCACTGAATTAAGTGGCCGTCATCTGGCCTCTTTCAGACATCACCTTTGGTATATGCTCCTCCCGGTGAAAATCAAATCCAGTTACTCCTTTAAAAAAATGAATCCATTCAACCAGTATTTACTGAGCGCCTACTATGTGCCAGGCTCTCTGCTGGGTGCTGAGGACGTTACCGTGGAGAAGACAAACTGGCCCTTTTGTGAAGTCGGTGGCATATTTCACTTTGATGAACTAATGCTCAAAAAAGGAACTGGAAAGGTATCCGTGATTTGAAATAATTGTCTTCCCAACATCTTAGTTGTATGAGAGGGACGCCCAGGCCCCGTGTGCCGCCGACCGGCCCGCGGCCCAGAGCTGCTTGAAAGGCAGGTGGCCAGGGGCCACGGCCCGTCCACCGTCCACACGGTGCGGAGGCCACGGGAGGACGGCGCCACCCGAGCGGTGTGTGCACACACGGGTCTGCCGAACCATAATGTTGTAACGGTGAGTCGGAGAGGAATGAATACTGTGGAAATTAATGAACTGGGAAATTGAAGCTCACATCACTACGTGAACAAATGTATTAATACGTTATACATAAATTAACGAGAGTGATCGTTCTGACAAAAAGTAAACAACACTAAAGTTAAAAGATTTTAAATTATATTCATGCCAGGAGTTCACTGGGAAGCCTCAGCCGCGCTTGGCCTTGTCGCACCAAGTTTCTTATTCGTGGAGGAGGAGGGCCCCCCGAGGCGGGGCTGTGACTTGGGTCTTTTTGGGGCCTTGGCCTTGAGATCGCAGGGCAGGTGGGCTGCGAGCGGCTTTGCTCTAGGAGAGCCTGAGACTCACCATTACGATACGGCCCAGTGAGCAGGCGGTCAGAGGCGAGGGCTGAAAGCAGACGGGAAGTCCAGGCGCACCCGGCTTTCACGGAGCGAGTGAGCGTGGCGCCTGGGTCCCACTGGCCTCACGGAGGTCACCGGCTCGGTTCACATCTGTCAACAGGGGTGGCCTCTGGGGAGTCCAGGGCCTCGGTCTGCTATAAACAAGCCACTGAGATGCGAGGGAGGCAGCAGCCCCCCCCGCGCCCCCCCCCCCCAGGAAGTCTTGAGGAAGGGCTGCAGCGCGGAAGGTCCCGTGAAGTAGATGCCCCCCCCCCCCCCCCCCCCCCCCCCCCACCGAGCCCAAGGCTGGTTATGTCACCGTTGAGCCGAGCCCCAGGCGAAGGCCGGCCCGGCCCCGTGGGAGTAACCTGCCGCCTCTCTCTTTCAGCTATGTCTGGGCTGGTAGTCCCGCCGATGTGAGGGGCTCGCTCCCCCCTCCGCAGCACCCGGCACCACGGACGGACTTCAGGGGACACGTTTAGTGTAGAGGACCCGCTGCTGGAGCCCGTAATCTTCAAGTGTATCGGCAGCAGCGGAAACGCTACAAAAGACTTTGTTTAAAGATTTTATTTAAACTATTAAGAATCAACATGCAAACAGCCTACTTCTTCATGAACAATTCCATTTTATTGACTGAACTTTTCTCATATTTTCACATTTCTCAGACCTGAAGACTAAGGAGAACAAAGCGACGCCTATTTTGTATAAAGTTTCTGACTCCGTCTTGGCTCTGTCTCGTACTTGCTATGTGTTGGGAGAAACTCTGTGAATGCACCATTTTGATTATCATGAAACACTGATGAAAAATGCCTCCAAACATTTTTCTGTGCTCATACTTAGATTCACAATGGTTGTGTATCTCTATAATGTGAAATATTTTTTTGTGGTGAAAAAAAAAAGGGGGCCAAGGAGGCGTGAGCCATCGAACTGGAAGGAAGGAGGACTTCGAGACGAGAATTCCGGGTGGCAGGGAGGGGGGGGAGGGTTTATCATTGCTTAACTTCATCTTAATGAAATGAAACTTTGTAACTTATTGTAGTTAGAAATTGTAACTTTGATATTGAATTCTCTTGCCTTCAACAAGCACACTGACAGAAAAAAAAAATGCTACTGTCTGTTGGTTAAAATATTCTCCCACCGCTAGAGCTTCCTGTTAAGCAAGTGTGGTATGCAACATTTTTTCCACTTTTGCTAGCACTGTATACTATTGCATTCTTAGGCTACTGTGAGGTCCATGTTTCTTGTACCAGAAATTGTCCTTTTGACTTCTAGCTCCTTCTTCCCTAATGTGTTTTGTATGTGGTTATAAAATTGTAGACTTTTGTGATTTTGCCAAAGTTGTAGCTAAATATTTATACACTTGTCTTGAATTTTTTTCAGATCCACTTAAATATTTAGAAAAACACCTTTTCTTCCTTATGTGTCTCATAAGGAATAAAATGGTCTCCATTCAACACTTTTCCACGAACACTTGCAGTTGCTAAGGGACTTTCTTTTGTAACATATCGATTATAAATATTGTATTTATCTTTGAAATTTTGTACATTGCTTTTACCACCATTTTCTTTTTCCTGTGTCTGTACTGGCTTTTGATCATGGCCTGGTGTTGGGAAGAGCGTTAAGCCAAGAGCTGCCTCTCTGATCTGTTTCGGTAAAGTGAACCGGTGTCCTTGAAGTTCATTTGTACTTTATAAAGATTTGCTTCTGTTTGGACTTTCCATCCTTTTTTTTTCCTTTCTTTTTTTATTTTGAGGAAAAGTCAAATTCATTATTTTTATATTATTTTTAAGTTATCTGAACAAATACTTTTGAAAACAGAGTTTGTTGTATAGTCAACTCAGAACGGTGCCACGCGGCTGTGAGAACCTTAGTAGACTCCGTGCATGTGGAACAGCCGTGAAGAGGGACACCGTGCGGGGCCGTGTCCTTATTTTTCTGTAGAATGTAAAAAGTCATTTTAGCTGCCACCCACGACTTTGCCACATAGCTGAACTGTGTTTACTGGAAAAATTCAGAGGCCTAAAGTTTAAAATAAAATTTACTTCTGATGTTTTAATTAAAACGTTTGCCACATTAACTTCTCTGATGCCTTAAAAGTGGACTTCTTTAAAGAACCTTTGTGCTACTTTACCACAGGCTTACAGTACAACTGTTAATGATTTCATTTGGAGATTTAGGGTGTCGCACACGCGCGCACACACACAAAAGCACAAACCTGATGTTCCACGTGCCGTTCCTTCCTGCGTCTGATTCGGCTGCGTTCTGTGCCCTCCCAGGATTCAGAGAGGTTTCGGGGGGACACAAATCACTGCTGGTTTTCAAACCGTTTTTGTTTTTTTCTTAAGTAATCCTTTTCTCTTCGTGGCCAGACCCAACAGCACCGTCTGTACTCTACACGGGAACGAGCTCCTCCCGATCCTGTGCCTCTTAGTGCCAAACCCGCAGTGACACCAGAGGGTCCATCTTTCCCCTTTGCGTTAAACGCTCCACACAGCACAGCAACTGTTGCAAACTGCAGCAGAAATCAGATTTAAAACAAAAAGGAAGGACTTAAAAA
Source organism: Hyaena hyaena (assembly GCF_003009895.1). Lineage (NCBI taxonomy): Eukaryota > Metazoa > Chordata > Mammalia > Carnivora > Hyaenidae > Hyaena > Hyaena hyaena. The sequence continues at coordinate 1,184,472 of NW_024080899.1, forward strand.
AAAACTTTCTTGACAAACACAAAAAACAAAAAACCATGCACAACTTAGGGAAGTGCTCATTCGAGGGACTAGATAAGCAGAATGTCCCCGGTGGTCAGCGGGTCGCCGCGGCCCGGCCCTCCGACGGCTAAGGCTTAGCTACGTGGAAAAGCCTGAGAAGTCACTTTGGAACTAAATTGCCTCCGTTTTATTTTGTATAAGTAAGGGTTTGATCTAAAAACAAGCTCACGTGTACATGTGAAGAACGTTTGCAAGTTTCCTCATCCCTGCACTCGGTCTGTGTTTTAGATTAATTAATTAGTCAATGCCCCTCATTGCTTCATGGTCTCAAAACTGAGCGCTTCACTAAATGGTAGATTTTACTGTTAAAGACCCTACAATAAGATTGTTTTATCTGTACATTTTTTCAGATATTTAACTGTATAAAAATGTTCATTTTACACAATATTTAATTAAAGTATTTCTTGTCTGTGAATTTCACTTTGGGTAATTTTATCTGTTTTGATTAAAATGAGTGGCAAAGTGCATGCAGATGTTCACTGGGGCCCCGGGGTTGGCGTGGGGGTGGGGGTGGGGTGGGTTGTTTCTTTAACGGCCTGGGCTCCGGGGCTGTGTCTTGGCCAAGATAAAAGTGATTCATAAAAGAACCTTCTACAAAGTTATCGGTCCTCAAACCACTCTTGTAACTTGCATAGAGAGATCCGTATGGCTCTGGTCCCCACAGGGGACGTCTGTACGTATGTTGCACTCAAACGTACATGACCCTGTGTCAGACACAGAGCCCACGGTGGCACCGTGGCACATAACCAACCATGAGACTGTCGCCGTCCCCAGGTCCCTACCTCTGCTTTGGAACTGGGGGGCCGGAGGGTAAAGAGCAGGTGCTTGCTTGGGCACACACTCTCCCGCCACCCTCACCATGGGGCACCACCGGGGTGAGGACGGGACTTAGACCCCGGACGGACGGGCAGGCAGGCAGGCAGGCGCCAGGCGGTGGTGCTGGCCGCGGTACCCCCCGGGATGCCATCACCGGTTCTCGGGCCCTTGGCACCGCAGTCCGTGTGCACCCCCGAGTGTGGACACCGACACTGATGGGGGCGGCTTCTCATCCGCACAAGGAGGCTGGGCTCCTGCGAGTTCCTCCCCTTCATTTCATTCCGTATTTTTCATTTTCTCCTCAATGAAAGGCTGGTTCTGCGTGTTTTGGCTTGCAGCTCGGTAACACATACACATAAGTGTGATCCAAATTAGTGTTCACAAATGTCATCTTAATTACTTGTTCTGCTGAGCAAAACAGGAAACAATTATTCAAAACATAAAGAAACTTGTGAATGCCTTTTTCTCCCGTCACTGACAATCGGGTTCCTTTGACTGTGTTCTTGTTTCAGCCTTAAAGAGATAGTGAAGAGAAAGCGGCTCACAGGGTACAAGGCTGCCGGCCGCCCTCCCTCCCGCCCCCCTCCCCCTGGGCTCCTTCCCAAGGTGCTGGGGGTGGGGCTGGGGACCAGAGTCCCCTCCTTCCCCACTCTGAGCGGAGCCAGAAGTGCCAGCCTGGGCGGCGGAGGGGTGGGGAGGACCGCCTCCCCAGGGCTGGCTCACCAGGCCCTACAACCTGGGGAGAAATTGTTTCATGTTTGTGTTTCGAATCAGAAGCGGGAACTGCATTCTCTCCAGATGTATGCCAATTATTGTCAGGCCGCCTTTTAAGGTCTTTCAAGCTTTTAAAGATTATTCAAAGCACTTGAAATGGGCTTCCATCTAATGCCTCATTTCATTGCATTAAACAGCCTAGTTAATAAAGAATCAATATATTCAAAGGGCAAGGTTATCTTTTGTCTATAAGGGGTGGTGTCATTCTGAACCTTTTATAGTTCAAATGCTGAAAAAGACCTCATGAAATCCATACTCATCAAGTGGGTCACCGAGAGCAATAAAGAGAGGCCCCTGAAAGGAAAGACAGGCTGCTCTCCTTTAAAACAACTCAGCCTTATCTCCTCGCTTGGAGCGCCCAAAGAAGTCCTCCGAAAATGTCAATTTCTCATCAAGACAAGAGGCCACGATGATCATTTTTTCCAGAGAACACATACAATTAGGAGAATGCAGAGGGGCGGCTGTGGCGGCCATTTGTTGTGGCTTCTGTCCCCACGAGCCGCGAGCCCCCTCCCAGCAGATAATAAGAGTTGTTGATAACTCGAGTGTCAATACGCCAAAGAGCGAGTTTTGAATGTGAGTCCTTGTGCTCTGAGCGCGCCCGGCCGATCCCAGGCCCTGATAACGGCACCGCTGCCAACGGACACCGCAGGTTGGCCCTCACAATTAATGCGATGAATAAATCACACAAAAGAGTCGGGAGGCTTTATACTCAGTGAGACAATCCCCTGTTTTACCCTTCAAGGATTCCTTTTATGTTGGAATAAGGTTGCTTTTAATGAAATTTAAACTCATCAGAGGAAATCAAAAACCTCCAATCAGATTACAAATTGATTTTTTGGTCATTTGTCATTTCCCAGTTTCACAGAGAGCAAGTTGCCAGTCTAGTGCTGGGGAACCAGTGTGCACACAGCTCCCAGCCGCTGGCCCGGGGGCGGACGGGAGCAGACTCACACGCAGGTCTGACCCGGCCCCACTCCCCCCTCCCAGCTCAGGTCTGGCGAAGGGAACCACGGGAGCGGGCACCACTGAGCTCGGAATCTAGTGTGGCGTGTCCTGGGGACTCACAGTGATTTCTAGGTCTGCACTCATGAGCCACTCATGGCCCACGGAGACACACTCTCGGCACCGTAGTAAGTTTTGTTGGTACCCACCCACGTCCTGAATCGGCTCTGGGCCACACCGGCACAGAGCCCCAGGGAGCGTCCAGGCCTTATCCGCCAGGAGCTGGCGATCTGGGCCAAGGTGAGACACGGTCCACTCCTACTCACCCTTCCAGGCTGAGCCCAAACGCTCGCTCCTGAGCAAGGTCTGCCCTTTTTCTCGGGCCATTTGAGGGGGGCCTTCCCTGTGCTCCCCCCAGCCAGCTACCCAAGGCCACTAGCTGCTGGCCTCCCAGGGGCTCTCCCGTCCTACGCTGGATGGACTTCGAGGTTGCTGGGGACGAGACAGCCACGGCCACCCCAACCTCTCATCCTACACTGGGACAGGAGGCCCGGCCCAGGGCAAGGTCAGGGTACGCACGGCTTCAGGAAGACAGTGAACGTCATTCCTGACTCAGGACTCCTTGGAGACCCCCTTTAAAAATGTAATCTCTAAAGCGAGTTGAATACTCCACACGTTTTTGAACAGCACACAAGCCCCAGCGCCGTCTATCACTTGCTGGACCTGGGCGTTTGCAGGTCATTTAGCAATCCCACAGAGCCGGTTTCTCCTCTTAGGTGACAAAACTGTGGTCTGGAGAGGTGACATGACCAGCCCCAAGGCCGGAAGGACCAGGGCCAGAGGCGAAGTGAAGTCTCCAGTCCCAAACTCTCTTTCCACTAACTGAGGTTTCAGATACCTGCAGGGAGGGGGTGGGGGTGAAAGCGAGAGAGACACTGACCGTGTGGATGCAAGGATGGGAGGATGGAAGGTTCCAACTTCAAGGGCACGTGCTGCGCCCAGGGCTTGGCTCAGCCAGGCCAGAAGATGGGAAGCAGCTTGTTGGGCTGCTGTTAGCTGAAGCTTGGACGCCGGTGCGCACTGGGCGCCCCTGGGCGCCCACGGCATCTGCGGTATAAGCAGGGGCACCGGGTGCCCCTGGACCCACACGGCATCTGGGGTGTAAGCATGGGCGGCAGAGGGGCTGAGCATAGGAGACATTTCACATGGTGCGAGGCCAGGAGGGAGACAGGAAGGGGCACTGGGGAAGGGCCAGAGGACAGGGCTGTAACGCTTGAGCCCTCGGCCAACTCCTCAGCCCCGGCCCGGGGTTTGCAAAAGCTTCTCTTATGGGCGGCGGGGGGGGGGGGGGGGGGGGGGGGGGGGCAGGGTGAGGAGGGAGAGGGAAAGGAGGTCCCTAATGGATTGGCCAGTAGGGTCAGAAAGAGCCACGGTGGAGTCGGACGTGTTGGCCAGAAGAGAAGTGAAGGTCAGAGAACACAGGCACCCCCTCCCTGCCCTGCCAGACCACGCTCAGGGCCCTGCTGACGCGGGCCGCGACGGCTTGCTCACCTGACGGCAGGGTGGGGCTCGCCCCGCCAGCTAAGAGGAAGCCAGAAACTTGTGTTTCTGGCTACGAGACACCAAGCCCTGCACCAGTACCACCGGCCATCAGAACTGAGGCTGGTGTGGGCCTGGGGCCACAGGCAGAAATAGAGAGAGAAGCTTGCAACAATTACACCAAAGGGTTTACATCTCAATATACAATGAGCTTTTGCAAATCAATAAGACTAGATACCCTGAAGAAAAACAGGCACAACTCAGTCAGTTCACAAGGGAACAGTGCAAGTGATTGATAAGCCTAGGAAAATATAGTCAACCTTACTTAAAAATGCTCATCAAAATAATGAGACGAAATTTTTTTCATCTATTAAATTAGAAAAGATTTTACTTAAAAGCTAATACTCAATCCTGTTGATGGAGAAATGGGCATTCCTAGAGTTGTCGATAGAGGAGTAAATTGGTACAGCCCTCTGGAAATCAATTCGACATTATATCAAGAGTCTTAACAATGTTCATATCCTTTGACCCACTAATTCCACTTGTAGGAATCAATCTTAAGGAAATAATCAGAGATTAGGTAAGACTTTAAGTACAAGCTTGTTCACTGCAGTAATATGTATTTAAGAAACTGGGAAGAACCCAAATACCTAAAAATAGGAATTCTTAGTTGAGTTATGATATAGCCGTATAATAGAATGATAAATTCTACAAAGCCATTAAGATCACGCTTTTAAAGTATATTTAACGAAATGGTAAATACTAATGGTATAAAATTAAGGTGAAGCAGGCATATAATACTGTACATATAATTCAAAAATTTAAATTTCTGTATCACGAGAAGGCAAGAAAGAAAATATGTAATATATAAAATAGAATATGTTTGGAAAAAATAGTACGTCAAGTTCTACTGGGATCAACAGTTGTTGTTGCCTGGAGTGGAAGTGTGTACACGACACCCAGGGGCGCCGGGGTCACCCGAGTTGCGAAGCCACGTGGAAGCATAGTTGCCGCTGATGTGGTGGCAGGTGGTCAGAGACCAAGAAGCTGGTGGTGACAGGGCCGGATTGAGGCCGGGTGCCCAGGGGTGTGCAGCCCAGCGCCACATGGTCGTGGGGAGACGAAGTCCCACGGGATTCCCTGTTCTTGGTTTTCCCAGCATCCCCTGGGGCCTGATACTGACTTCACTTTTACTGGAACTTCCTCAAAGGGATTTCTGCTGCTAGCAACCAAACGATTACTGACCAAATGAGGGAGAAAACTTATTTTGAAATTAGTGTCATAAGAAAATCCAAAAGAATGTAAAAAGTATTAAATTCAGTGAGTGAAATTTAATGACTGATGAATATAAGGTCAACATAACCATATTTCTATAACCACCACAGTTAATGGAATTTTAAAAACTACACCATTTATAATACCATAAAAAATACCAAGAAGAAAGTTACCAATGTTATACAAGATGTCTGCCCAGGAAACCATAAAATTGTTGAGAAATTTTTAAAATCTTTGCAAGTGGAGGCATATAACATATTCGTGGATTGGAAAATCACATACTGAAAAGATGCCAATTCTCCCTAAAATGACCAAAGACTCCATCTCAATATCAAGTTACAGTAGGCTCTTTACTTGAAGCTGAGAAGCTGACGCTAAAGTTTATGCAGAAACGTAAATGCGGAAGAGGCTTGGTGGCAATGTTTGGGGGCGGGGGGGGGCTGGCACGCTCACAGTCCTGGAGGCTGGGGGTCCAGGAACAAGGTGCCGGACAGGTGTGGCTGCTGGCCTGCCTGTGGGCAGCTGCCTTCTCCCTCTGTGCTCACAGGCAGGCAGAAGGGCTTTGGTCTCCCCCACCCCCACGATCTCATTTAAACCTAATAGCCTCCCAAAGTCCCATCTCTGAATATCATCCCATTGGGAGGGGGTGGGCTCCACATACTGGTCTGGGGAGGCAGATCTTTGGTCCCTAACTACCCCAAGGCTTCCTGGGCCACAGTAAGTAATACAGTTTGGTATCAAATAGCCTCCCAAAGTCCCATCTCTGAATATCATCCCATTGGGAGGGGGTGGGCTCCACATACTGGTCTGGGGAGGCAGATCTTTGGTCCCTAACTACCCCAAGGCTTCCTGGGCCACAGTAAGTAATACAGTTTGGTATCAAGGCAAGACTAGACCATAAGTTAATGGCACACAGTCCAGAAGCAGAGCCACGCACACGGCCACTGGGTTTATGACGCAGGTGCCACAGAGGTGCAGCAGGCTGAGCTGAGCACAGTGCACATACGTGCGCTGTATAAAGTGACTCCCCTCACACACATAGGAGCTCAGATCAGGACGGCCGGGCTGCGCGAGGCAGCACTTCCTGGCTGTGAACAGGGGCTGGAGAACACGCAGGCCCCCTGAAGGAGCAGGGAGATGGGGTGAGGAGCACCCCTCTGCCTGGGCAGGCTGGTGAGGGCCGAGGCTCGCAGGAGGCACAAAGGCTGCTACGGGGAGAACGAGACCCAAACCCGGTTCCCCTCTAGCGAACTGCGGGGTGCGGTGGGGCCTCCGCACTTCGCTCCCACAGGGAGTCGGTCGGCAGGCACTCTGGAAGGATCAGCTGTTCTGACACACTCAGGTGGCTTTCAAAAAGACCTGTGGTTTCCTTATTGAAAGGAATTAAACACCTAAATAAACGGGAAAACACCGTCTGTTCACGACTGGAAGACAGTATTGTTAAGATGATAATGACTCCCAACTACAGATTCGATGCAATCCCTATCAGAACCGACACCGGCTTTTTGTAGAAACTGACAGGCTGATGCTCAAATTCGTATGGTGGCGCAGGACCCAGAAGAGCCGGACACTCTCAGAAAAGAACAACAGACTCGGGGGGACTCCACTTCCTGATTTCAAAACTCACTATATTAAAAAAACAAATAAAAAAGGAAATGAAGGCAGCACAGTCCTGGTGTTGGAGATGCATCCGATCAGTGGAATCAAACTGAGAGTCTGGAGACGGCCCTGTGTATTTACGGTCACAGGTGCCAGGGCTGTTCACGGTGAGAAGAGCAGCCTCTTCACCAAACAGCTGGACGCCTGGAGAGCCACACAGAGACCGAGTGGGGCCTTACCTCCCGCCGGACACAAAACCACTCAGAAACAGTCCAAAGACCTAAATGTAAGAGCTAAGACTGTGAGGCGCGGAGAACACACAGGGGCGTTGTCAGGACTTTGGATTTGACAACAGACGTCATGTGAACTGTGATGGGATGGATCTGGTGCACATCTTCGATGTGACCCCGAGAGCATGAACCACAAAAGTAAAAACAGACACACGGAACTTAACGAAATGGGAAAAAATATCTGTGTTTCAAAGACATCATCAAGGCCATGGAAAGACGGCCCACAGAATGGGAGAAACTATCTGAAACCCTGTATCTGAAAAGGGGCGTGCATCCAGAACACAGGACAGAATATAGGAAGGACACTTGGAAACACAAACAGTAAAATGACAAATGACTCAATTTGAATGGGCAAATGATCAGAAATAGACATTTCTTCTTAAAACTTTTTTTAAACACTTATTATTGAGAGAGAGAGACAGAACATGAGCATGTGAGGGGCACAGAGAGGGGGAGACCCAGAATCCAAAGCAGCTCCAGGCTCTGAGCTGTCAGCACCGAGCCTGACGCGGGGCTCAAACTCATGAACTGTGAGATCATGACCTGAGCTGAAGTCAAATGCTTAACTGACTGAGCCACCGAGGTGCCCCAGAAATAGACCATTTCTTTAATAAAGAAGACACACCAAAGGCCAACAAGCATATGAAACAATGTTCAATGTCAAGTCATCAGGGAAATGCAGGTCAAAACCACAGTGAGGCGCCCCTTCACGCCCCCAGGACAGCCATCACCAGAAAGTCTGACGGCCACAAGCGTCACGAGGTTGTGGTGAAGCCTGGCCCTTCACACTCCGCTGGTGGATGTATAGAAGCCAGAGTGGCTGCTTTTGACTGACCAGCACCTTCTCAGAGGGCTAAGCTCTCCCCATGTGACCCAGTATTTCTGTTCCTAGTTACATAACTGACAGAGATGAATTCTACATTTACACACAGACGTGCACACAAATGTTTATATCAGGATTACCCATAAGAGCCAAAAGATAGAAATATCCCAAGAGTCCATTACGGATGGACTTTAAAATTTTGGTGTACCCACACACTGGAACTTGATTCAGTTGCAAGGGGGACATGGATGAACTTTGAAAACATTATGTTAAAAAAAATTTTTTTTAATGTTTATTTTTGAGAGAGAAAGACAAAGTGCAAGTGGGAGAGGGGTAGAGAGAGAGGGAGACACAGAATCCAAAGCAGGTTCCAGGCTCTGAGCTGTCAGCACAGAACCGGATGCGGGGCTCAAACCCACAAACACATGAGATGGTGACCTGAGCTGATGCTGAACAATCAACTGACCAAGCCTCCCAGGTGCCCTTGAAAACATTATGCTTAAGTGCAGGAAGCTGATCCTCAAAAACCCAGTTTCCATTTATATGCAACTTCCAGAGCAGGCAAATCACAGAAGCAGAAAATAGATTAGTGGCTGCTGAGAGCTGGGAACACGGGGCAAGGGGGTGAGGAGCTAAAGAAACATGAGGTGATAAAATGTTCTAAAATCAACTGTGGACAAAACCACTGAATTGTACATTTTATTTATTCTTTATTTGAGACAGAGACAGAGAGAGAGAGAGAGAGAGAGAATTTTAAGCAGGCTCCACGCTCAGCATGGAGCCCAATGCAGGGCTCGATCCCATGACTTTGGGATCCTGACATGAGCCAAAATGAAGAGTCAGGCTCAAGAGACTGAGTCACCCAGGTGCCCCTTGATTGTATACTTTAAATGGGTTAAACAATTAAAACATTGTTTTAATTAAACATTAAAAAATGTTTTAATTAAACATTTAATTTAAACATTAAAACAAACTTTTAATGATTATTTATTTTTGAGAAAGAGCACAAGCAGGGGAAGTGCAGAGAGAGAGGGAGAAATAGAATCCGAAGCAGCTCCAGGCTCTGAGGTGTCAGCACTGAGCCCGACGTGGGGTTTGAACCAACAAACGTTAAGATCATTACCTGAGCCAAAGTCAGATGCTTAACTGACTGAGCCACCCAGGAGCCCCTAAATGGGTAAATTTTAAGGTATGTGAATTAATTCTCAACAAAGTTGTCATAAAGAAGTCCTGTCAGTTTATCAAAGCAGAAAAGAGAAAAATCAACATTCCATGGAGAATTAGTCTTCAGGCTTTTGGCTTTGTGAGGGAATCGTATTTCCTCGAGGAAGTTGCTGGGACTCAAGTCCCGGGTAAGTATGTGAGAGCCATCAGTGCCCCACTCTCTGCCCTCAGCGTGGCAAGGACGAGGCTTCCTCCCACCCGCTCCCCTGGGCTCAGTGTCCACAAGCTGTGGAAGGCAAGGTGTCACGAAGGCCCCTCCTCAGCATCTCCAGGCCACAAAGGCCTGCTCACAACCTGGGTCCCAGCTGGGCTGGGGCGATGCTTCATGTGGCGCCAGGTGAGCCCCAGCCGCAGCCTAAAATCTGCCTGGACTGTTCTGAGGTTGCCCTGGGTCCCCATGGGACAAACGCACAGGCTTCCTCATAGAAGGTCATTTCCAGAGGTTACATTTTCCTGAGGGGAAAAAGCAGCCTTCAAAAGGATGGCTTTTTAAAATGGCTTTATCAGGGGCACCTAGGTGGCTCAGCTGGTTAAGCATCTGACTTCGGCTCAGGTTATGTCGTCGCAGTTCCTGAATTTGAGCCCTGTGTCAGGCTCTGTGCTGACAGCTCAGAGCCTGGAACCTGCTTCGGATTCTGTGTTTCCCTCTTTCTGCCCATCCCCCACCGTCTCTTTCAAAAATGAGTGACAGCACTAAAAAAATAAAAGTAAAATGGTTTTATTATTTTCTGAACATTCCAGAATACTCCTACTTTTAAATGTCAGAGTCCTGTGTATTACATTCTTTAAAACTTGTTATGTTATTAAGCCGGATATCCAAAATCTCAGCAGATCCCACTCCTGCCACCCTGGTCTGAGCCACGCCTGTACTTCCCTGGCTAGCGCTCCCTGTGGCCTAACGCATCCCCGGAACATCAGTTCTGCTGCAGTATTTGTGGCGGTCTCACTATGGACCAGGTCCTGGGCCAAAAACAAGACAGGTATTAAACAGGTAAGAATCCACTTTTATTTGCTCTCTTGTAATCCACGCTTGTTGTAAAAATAAAAGCAACGCACAAGAGGAAGGACAAAGATAAAAAATTTAAAGATACCATTCTTAAAAGAAAGATAACATTTACAATGGTAGCAGAACATCAAATATCTAAGAATAAATTGAATAGAAACCATTCAAAACTGGTACAAAGAAAAACTCAAAACAGGATTGAGAAAAATTTTAAAGGTCTAAGTAACTGGAGGGATATACTCTGTGGACTTAAGAACATAATAAAGTAGAGGGAAATTTTCCCAAAATTGATCTGTAGATTAAACACAATAAAAATACCAGGTTTAGTGTTGTGGAAATTCACAGCTTTACCTAGAAGTTATATGGGCATGCAGATGTTCAAGCATGGTCAAGGGAATCTTGAAGAAAGAGAAAACTGGAAAACGTAGACCAGCAAATATCAAGGCTTACTTTATACTGGAATTGAAACAGTATTACAGATGCAAGATTGGTTCAAAAGTCCAATCAGATGGAATACAGGGTCCAGAGAAAGACCCACACGTGACCAGGTGGGGCTGGGCCAACAAGTGGCTATGCCTCTTGTACAAAATGTTAACCCCGATCTCACACCTTACAGAAAAATCAAGTCCAGATGGATCTGTGGCTGAATGGGGCAGATAAACTTTTCAGAAGGAAACACAGGAAAATATATTTACAAACATGCCAGGCAAGGTTATAGTAAATAGGACACAAAAAGCTTCAGCCATAAAATAAGAAGTTGTTAAGTTGGACCACCTTACAATTAAGTAATTCTGTTCTTCAAAACAGTAACTTCAACAGAATGAAAAAGCAAGCCACAGAGTGAGAGAAGGTATTTGCAAGACAGACATCTGACAAAGAACACATATCAGAATATAAAGAATTCCCACATGTCAATAAGAAAAAACCAGAGAGCTTAATAAAAATGGACAAAAGACTTGAATAGGCAATTCACAGAAATCCAGATATCCTAATAATTAATACACACAAAAAATGCTGAAGTTCGTTAATCACCAGGAATATGGAAAGCCACAAAGAGGTATGACTGCCCTCCACCAGAATGGCTAATTATGATAAATCAGGTAACAGCAGGTTTTGGCAAATCCATAAACCAAAAGGAACTCACACACTGCTGGTGCGAGTATAAATCAGTACAACTATTTTAGTCAATTCTTTGGTAGAGCCCAGTGATGCTGCCCACACGACTCCACAATTCCAGTGCCAGTTGCAAACCCAATAGCAGTGAGCATGTACACACTAAGTCACGTGACCAAAAATGCCAATAGTAGCACTGTCTTTTAACAGCTTCACTGAAGCATAACGGACATACAGAAAACTGCATATTTAATGTATAGAACTTGACAAGTTTGGACATAAACATACAGCCAATAAATCATCACCACAATCAAAGTAACAGACATATCCGTCACTTCTCAAAGTTTCCATGAACAGTGCTATTTTAAGTTTATTTATTTATTTTGAGAGAGAGAGAGAGAGTGAGTGAACAGGGAAGGGGCAGAGAGAGAGGGAGAGAGAGAGAATCCGAAGCAGGCTCAGCACTGTCATCACAGAGCCCAATGTGGGGCTTGAACTATGAACTGTGAAATCATGACCTGAGGTGAAATCAAGAGGTGGATGCTTAACCAACTGAGCCACCCAGGCGCCCAGCAGCACTATATTCAATAGCCCCCAAATAGAAACATGTCCATCAAGAGTAAAATGAATAAATAAAATTATGGCATATTCACACAACGTATTCTATATGACAATGAAAACAGGTTTCTTCTTACTACATGCACTCGGATGGATGAATCTCTCTAACACAATGCTGAATGGAAGAAGCCAGACATAGAAGAAAGCACACTATGTGACGGCCATTTGTATAAAGGTCAAAAATAGGCAAAATGAATCAGTGTGAAAAGTCCGAGTTGAGGCTCCCTTGGGCAGGGCAGTAGTGACTAGGAGAAGGTAGGAGGGATTCTAGTGCGCTCACTTTGTAACAACCCACAGAGCCCCAGGCTTAACGATTCTTGAACTTCTAGTACCAACTCTTTCCTTCAACAAAAGTTTACACTATGAGGCGCTTCAGAGAACATCCTTGTACTCGTGTATTTGTGTGTAAGTCAGTATTTCTGTAAGGAGCCGCCCCTGAAGTAAAAGTGTTAGTTCACTTTTTCAACATGACCTTTAAATCTGGATCAGGTATTGCCAAATCGTCTTATTTACCAACATAATATGTAAGAAAATATCTATTTCTGAAAGTCCTGGCCAGAAAAATTAGGTAAGAAAAAGAAATAAAAGCCATCAGAATTGGAAAGAAGCAAAATTGTCTCTATTTGCAGATGACATGATTTTATAGAGAAAGAATCCTAAGTTCCACCAAAACACTATTAAATCTAATCAATGAATTCAGTAAAATTTCAAGTTACAAAATCGATAATCAAAAACCAGAACTGCTTCTATAAACTAACAAAGATTACCTGAAGAAGAAATAAGGAAAATAATCCTATTTACAAAAGCGCCAAAACCAACAAAATACTTAGGAATAATTTTAACTGAGGAGGTCAAAGATCTCTGCACTGAAAACCAGAAGATACTAAAGGAAGAAACTGAAGACAAACCACTGGGAAGATACCCTACATGCACGGATTGGAAGAATTAGTATTAGTAAAATGTCCACAAACTACGCAAAACCATCTATAGACTCCAGGCAACCCCCATAAAAATCCCAACATTTCTCACAGAAAGAGAGCAAACAGTTCAACAATTTGTGTGGAACCACGAAAGGTACTGAGAATCCAAAACAACCCTGAGAAGGAACGAGGCTGGGGCACCACCCACCCTGATGTCAAGCTGTGTTACAAAGCTCTAGTACTGAGAACACCATAGTACTGGGATCAAAACAGACACGCAGACCCGTGAAACAGAACTGAGAGTCCGGAAATAACCCACGCACGTACCGTCAGCTACTACTTGACAAGGAAGTCAATGATACTCAGTGAGGAAAATACAGTCTTTTCAGTAAGTGGTGCTGGGAACATTAGAAATTCGCACATAGAAGAATCAAACTAGAGCTTACACCACTCACAAAATGAATGCAAAGTGTTTGACTAAAACTCAATGTAAGATTTGAAACCACAAAACTCTCAGAAGAAACCAGAGGGGAGAAAGCATTCTGGGTTTGACAATGATTTTTTGGGGGGCTAGGACTCCTAAGATGCAAAGAAAAAAATAAAAAACAAGGTGGCCCATATCTAGCTAATAAGCTTCTGCACCAAAAAAAAAAAAAAAAAAAAAAAAAAAACAAAAAAAAAGTGACAAAAAAAAAAAAAAAAAAAAAAAAAAAAAAAAAAAAAAAAAAAAAAAAAAAAGACATCAATAAAGTGACAAGGTAACCTACAGAATGGGAGAAAACCCTTGTAAACCACCCATATGTAAGGCTCAATTTCAAAATATGTAAGCAATACATATAACTCAATAGCAAAAAAAATAAATAATCATCTAATTAAAAAAGGGCAAAAGTCCTAAAACAGACATTTTCCCAAAGATATTCAAATGGCTAACAGGTACATGAAAAGGTGTCCAACACCACTAACGATTGAGGAAATGCACACCCAAACCACAATGAGATGTCACCTCTTGCCTCGGAGGATGGCCATCGTGGAAGACAAGAGACAAGTGTTGGTGAGAACATGGAGAATGAGAACCACTGTGAACCGTGGGTGGTAATGAACACTGGTGCAGCTTCTAAAGAAAACAGTACCGCGGTTCCTCAAGGAACTAAAAATAGAAGGGTCATATGATCTACCGTGTTCACTTCCGGGTATACATCCAAAGGAAATGACATCACCTTCCCAAGGGGAATGTGCATCCCCGTGTTCACTGCAGCGTATTTACAACATTCATGTCAGGGAAACAACCGAATGTCCAACAATGGATGAATAAAGAAAATGTGAGATTTATATACATATATATATATATAAAATACATACACACACACACACACGTGATGGGATACTATTCCGCCATAAAAATGAAGGATCTGTGACAACATGGATGAACCTGCATGGAATTATGCTCATGAAATAAATGAGACAGAAAAAGACAAATACTGTGTGATCTCACTTCTAGGTGGAATCTGAAAAAAACTAAACTTCATAGAAACAGACCAGATGAGGTTGCCAGACCTGGGACGTGGGGTTGGAGGATATGGGTTGAAGATGGTTATAATCTTTCAATTTGTAACTTATAAGAAATGAGTTCTAGTAATACTGTTTCAGACACTTGAAAGTCGCTCAGAAAGAAGATCTTAAAAGTTCTTACTATAAGGAAAAAGCATGTTTTTTTAAAACCGAAGTGATGGATATTAAGTGAACTTTGCTGTGGTGATCATTCCACCATCGATACACGGACCCAAACATCAGGGACGCCACACACTGATACAACGTTGCATGTCAATTATATCTTTTTTTTTAAAACTTTTTAATGCTTTTTATTTATTTCTGAGAGAGAGAGAGAGAAAGAGAGAGAGAGAGAGAGCGCGAGCATGAGCAGGGGAGGGTCAGAGAGAGAGAGGGAGACGCGGAATCCAAAGCAGGCTCCAGGCTCTGAGCTGTCAGCACAGAGCCCGATGCGGGGATTGAACCCACGATCCGTGAGATCATGACCTGAGCCAAAGTTGGATGCCCAACCGACTGAGCCACCCAGGCGCCCCACATGTCAATAATATCTTAGTGTAACTGGAAAGAAATTTAAAAATCTCTTACTGCCTATCTTCACTCATAATAATTATTTCACTTAAATAGTTGCCATAAAAGGATTAATACTGCATGATTCTAATCTGGGGTCCCCACAGCAGTCAGAGAGCAGAAAGGTGGTTGTCAGGGGCAGGGGTGGGGGAGGGGACAGGCAGCTAGCATTCCATGCACCTGAGTTCCAGTTGTGCAAGATGGGTAAGTTCTGAAGATGGATGGCATCGAAGGTACACAGCAAAGCAGACCTACTCGATGATGCTGACCTGGGCTCTTAGAAACAGTTAAAATGACAAATGGTATGTGTATTTGAGCACAATTTTTAAAAAATTAAAAACAATTATTAGATGTCAGGCATTGTTCTAGGTGCTGAGGACAAAGCTGTGACTCAAAAGACAACATTTACTGCTCTTGAGAGACTTGCATTCTAGTGAGGCTGCTATCAGTCAAGCTTTTTGCTAGAGCAGAAATAAATGACACAGAAACTGAACACACAATAGAACAGATCAATAAAACCAGGAGCTGGTTCTTTGAAAAGATCAACAAAATTGATAAACCTCCAGACAGACTCATCGAGAGAGAGACAGAGAGAGGTGGGAAGGAGGAAGGGAGGACTCAAACACATTCATAAATGAAAAGAAGTAACAATCAACACCACAGAAATACAATTATATGAAGTTATGAAAAATTATATGCCAACAAACTGCACAATGTAGAAGAAATAGATAAATGCCTAGAAACATACACCCTACTAAAATAGAATTAGGAAGAAATACTAAATTTGAACAGACCAATTACCAGCAATGAAACTGAGTCAGTAATAAAAAAACTCCCAACATATAAAATTCCAGGACCAGACGGCTCCACAGATGAATTCTACCATTCTCAAACTATTCCAAAAAAGAAATGAGGAAGAAAAATTTCCAAATTCATCCTGAGGCCCATGTTATCCTGATAGCAAAACCAGATAAAGACATCACAAAAAAAGAACTACTGACCAGTATCTCTGATGAACATAAATGCAAAAATTCCTCAACAAAATGCCAGCAAACTGAATCCAACAATATGTTAAAAACATCATTTACCACAATCAAGTGAGATTTATTCCTGGCATGCAAGGGTGGTTCAATATTTGCAAATCAATGTGATGGATCATAATGGGAGAAAGGATAAAAACCATATGATCATTTCAATAAATGCAGAAAAAGCATTTGACAAAGTACAACGTCCATTCATGTAAAAACAACAACTCTTAACAAAGTAGGTTTAAAGGGATTGTACCTCCACATAATAAAGGTTTTATATGGAAACCTCATAGCAAACATCATACTCGATGGGGAAAAACTGAGAGCTTTTCCCTTAAAATCAGAAACAGGAAGAGGATGTCCCGTCTCATCACATTTATTCAACATTAACACTGGAAGACCTTGCCACAGCAAGCAGACAATGGAAAGAAATAAAAGGCATCCAAATTGGTAAGGAAGAAGTAAAATTTTCACTATTTGCAGATGACCTGATGCTACATATAGAAAATCCTAAAGATGCCACCAAAAAACTATAGAACTGATACATGAATTCAGGCACAGAATCAATGAGCAGAAATGTGTTGCCTTTCTATGTGCCAATAATAAAGTAACAGAAAATAATCCAATTACAGCTGCACCAAAAACAATAAAATACCTAAGATAAACCTAACCAAAGAGGGGAAAGACCTGTACTCTGAAAACTATAATCCACTGATCAAAGAAACTGAAGATGACACAAAGAAATGGAAAGACATTCCATGCTCATGGATCAGAAGAACAAATATTATTAAAATGTCTATACTACCCAAAGAAATCCACAGATTTAATGCAAACCCCCATCAAAATATCACCAGCAGTTTCCACAGCACTAGAACAAACAATCCTAAAATCTGTATGGAATCACAAAAGACCCAAGTAGCTAAAGCAATCTTGAGAAAGAGAAACAAAGCTGGAGGCATCACAATTCTGTATCTCAGGTTATGTTACAAAGCTACAGTAATCAAAGCAGCATGGCACTGGCATAAAAACTGACACACAGATCAACGCAGACTAGAAAATCCAGAGATAAACTGACAATTTTATAATCAATCTTTGAGAAAGAAGGCAAGATTATACAGTGGGAAAAAGACAGTCTCTTCAACAAATGGTGCTGGAAAAACTGGGCAGTTGCATGAAAAACAATGAAACTGGACCACTTTCTTACACCACACACAAAAATAAATTCAAAATGAATTAAAGACCTAAATGTGAGACCTGAAACCATAAAAATCCTAGAAGGGAGCATAGGCGATAATTTCTCTGACATTGGTTGTAAGCAATACTTTTCTAGATCTGACTCCTAAGGCAAAGGAAACAAAGCAAAAGAAAACTATTGAGACTACATCAAAATGAAAAGCTTCTGCACAGCATAGGAAATGATCAACAAAACTAAAGACAACCTATGGAATGAGAGAAGATATTTGAAAATGACATATACGGTAAAGGGTTACAGTAAAAAATATATAAAGAATTTATATAACTTAACACCTCTAAAACCAAACAATCCAATTAAAAAATGGGCTGAAGATATGAGCAGACATTTTTCTTTTTTTATGTCTTACTAAATTTTATTTTTTTAATGTTTATTTATTTATTATTATTTTTTTTTTACAAACAGTTTATTGTCCAGTTGGTTTCCATATAACACCCAGTGCTCATCCCCACAAGTGCCCCTGAGCAGACATTTTTTCAAAGACATGCAGATGGCCAACAGACACATGAAAAGATGCTCACCATCACTCATCATCAGGGAAATGCAAATCAAAGCCACAATGAGACCCCACCCCACACCTCTCAGAGTAACTAAAATCAAAACATAAGAAACAACAAGTGTTGGAGAGAATGGGGAGAAAAAGGAACCCTCTTGCACTGTTGATGGGAGTGCAAACTGGTGCAGTTGAGTATGCGGTTTCCTCAAAAACTTAAAAATAGAACTACCTTACGATCCAGAAATCACAGTACTGGGTATTTACCCCTAAGATATAAAACCATGGATTCAAAGGGATACACACACCCCAGTTTATAGCAGCATTCTCTACAACAGCCATATTATGGAAGCAGCCCAAGTGTTCACAGATAGATAAATGAAGAAGAAAGACGTGGTATATGCACACAATTCAGTATCATCCAGCCATGAAAGGAATGAAATCTTGGCATCTGCAGCAACATGGATGGGGCTGGAGAGTATGATGCTACGACAGGGAAAGACAAATAGTATAGCATTTCACTCATGTGAATTTAAGAAACAAATAGGCAAAGGGAAAAAAAAAGGGAGAGAGGCAAATTAAGACACAGACTCTTAACTATAGTTAACTATACAACAAAGTGGTGGTCGCCAGAGGGGAGGTGGGGGGGTGCAATAGGTGATGGGGATTAAGAGTACATTTGTGACGAGCACGGAGAAATGTATATAAGTGCTGAATCATTATACTGTATGCCTGAAATTAATATAACACTATGTTAACTACACTGGAATTAAAATAAACAACTTTTTTTTTTGGTGATCTCATTAGTGACAATGCTATCTTACTGTTTCAATCTGCATTTTTTAGTCACTAGTAACGTTTAGTATATTTTTCACTTATGTAAGACCACTGTACTCTGTGAAGCACCTGTTGTCATCTCCCGAATCCACTGCATCATTCATTTCTTATTAATTTGCAGCAGCTCATTGTACTTTGTGGCTTTTACCTCCTCCTCTGTCTATACCTAGCAACGATCTCCAGGTTAACAGCTTTGCCTTGGGCCCCTGCCCCCAGTGACCTGTTAAGTCAGACTTTCCCTTTATGGCTTCCACGTCTTTGTTTAGGGTGATATTCTCCATTAGAAGACTTAAAAACAAAACTCTCTTACATCTTACCCGGATACTCTGATAGTTTTCATGGGTATTTAATCTCTCCAGAGTTTAATTTTATGTTTGATATGAGAAATTTACCTTTTTTAAAAAATATGGGGAGGGGCACCTGAGCGGCTCAGTCGGTTAAGCGGCCGACTTCGGCTCAGGTCATGATCTTGCAGTTCATGGGTTCGAGCCCCGCGTCGGGCTCTGTGCTGACAGCTCAGAGCCTGGAGCTGCTTCAGATTCTGCGTCTCCCTCTCTCTCTGGCCCTCCACTGCTCATGCTGTCTCTCTCTCAGAAATAAAAAAATAAAAAAATAAAAAATAAAAATATGGGGAAAAATTATGCCCAAACCA
This sequence comes from Hyaena hyaena, assembly GCF_003009895.1. NCBI lineage: Eukaryota > Metazoa > Chordata > Mammalia > Carnivora > Hyaenidae > Hyaena > Hyaena hyaena. The sequence continues at coordinate 1,203,848 of NW_024080899.1, forward strand.
TATACTGAATTATCAGCACATCTTTTCCGCTGACTTAAAGTATCACAGCGATAATCCCTTATTTTCCTTCCTCTGACCTTTTTGGGTATTCCTTCCCAGACACCATTTAATTTCTGCAGCTTTTTTTTCAAACATATTTTTATTCCTAGAGGGGCAAACTTTCTCTAAGAAGCTTTAAACTGTTTTTTCTTAGGTATTTTTGTGCATTTACTCTTCCAAGTAAGTTTAGAATCAGTTTGATACTACACAGAATTTATAATTTGGAGTACAGACTTTAAGACATTGAGTCTTCCCATTCAGAAACAAAAGAAGTTATCTCTGCTTATTCCACCAGTTTAAGAGCAACTGGGATAAGTGTCCCAGTTGGAGAGCACTTTGAGAACTTGGATTTGGCAGACCTTCCTTGGCCAGGGTCAGGGCAGGAAAGAAATTTGAGGAACAGAAAGGTTTCCTCCCAGAAACCCTGTTTTGGTTCATGTGCAAATTTCAAAGCAAGCAAGGTCTCTGCAGAGAGCCCCGAGCGCCAGTTGATGGAATGTTCTGGACCCACTCAGGTCAGTCCACACAGATGCTCACCACTCTCCTGACTTCTCTGGGGGCAGCTCTCTGGTTCCAATGTGATTGTCCCATGCCCACTTGCAGGAGATGTGCCAGACGCCACACCCTGGCAGGTGTGGAGGCCTACGGGCTGCACGCGGGTCTACTTTCGAACACAGAGGTGGTGCCGTCTGCATGGGCGAGGCGGCTGTTTCTGGCTGGAAGGCTGTTGAGGCTGCAACACTCAGAATGCTGAGCTCGGGCAAAGGCACAGAGCCAAGTTCAAACAGCACATTCTGCCAAGAAGGGCCGCACAGGACCTTCCCTCTTGCTGAGAAGTCACATCCACTTTTCCCATAGCAACGTTCGCCATGCTCTTGTCTGGGCACTAACGGTCTCAAGAAAGAACACAGTCTCTCAAAGAAACCTCACCAAGTCAGGCAGGCCTGGAAGACAGTCTGGCTGGCCACCAGACCCAGCCGCCTCAATCTCTTCTCTAGAAGGCACCGAGGGAACACAGACCATGCGGCCGTCGAGCACCAGTCAAGAGGGTCAACCTCATGCCAGACATTGGCCTTTGCCCTGGTAGAAGGACACATGGGGTGGAGATAAAAGATGGAGCCAGGCCCTTCTGGGATGTGCCTTGCGATGCAGGGGCCATCTTGGGGGGAGTAGGAACTTTGGCCCCATCTATATGCTCTACAAATGTGCCTTACCCACCCGGAATGGGCTGCTTTGAAGAGTAGAGGCTCCATCTGTCTTTCCAGGTCGGTTCAAAGATGTGCTGGGACAACATCTGGGAAGGAAGCAAGGTGGGAACACCAGCCAAGGTACCAGCCTCCTGGGACACGTGTCTGCCCACGCACTGGGGCGGTGGCAGCGATAGTTAAGAACCCGAAGGGCAGCAACTGTTGGTGTACTGAGGGGGTCTCGACAGACTTTGTCTTTCCTATCAGGTCTAGGTTCACAGCAGAATTTGAGTGGGAGGTACAGAGACTTCCCAGATGTTCCCCGCCCCGCTATGCATGGCCCGCACTAGTGCCGGACACCGGTTACAACTGACAAACCTACATGAACACATCATTACCACCCAAAGTCCTCAGTTTACAGCTGGGTTCGCTCCTGGCGTAGTACATTCTATGGGCTTGGACAAATGTGTAAGGACCGGTACCTACCATCCTAGTATCCAGAGTGCTCTCACCGCCCGGAAAATCCTGTGCTCCCTTCGCACCGCTCCCTTCCCCCAGCCCTGTGCTCCCTCCTCGCCCCCAGAGCACGGCAACCACTATCCTTTTACCGACTCCACAGTTTTGCTTTTTCCAGAATCATCCAGTGTGTGGTCTTGTAGGATTGGCTTTTTCCAGTTAGTGATATACACTTAAGGGTCCGCCATGTCTTTTCATGGCTGATAGCTCATTTTTTAAAAATTGATAATTAGTAGTCTACTGACTGGATGACCACAGTTTATTTACCCATTCACTGACTGAAGGACACCTTGCTTGCGTTGAGGTTTTGGTAACTGTGAATGTTCCCAAAGCCTCCATGTGCAGGTTTTTGTATGGATGTGTTTCAAGTCCTTTGATCAACACTAAGGATGGTGACTGCAGGGCTGTGTGGTAAGAGAATGTTTACTTGTACAAGAAACCACTGAGCTGTCTTTCCAAGTGGCCGCACCATGCTGCGGCCCCCCAGACTGTGCAGGAGAGCTCCTGCCATTCACGTCCTCGCCGTGTGTGGTGCTGGTGGCTCTGATGGACACATAGCGTAGCTCGTGTTAGCTTGCATTTCCTAATGACATGGGGTGTTGGGGGAAAGGTGTTTTGCTCTAAGTCCGTTGTTTCAGAGCATCGGATTGAGGATTGGCAGAGGTGGGGTGCCTGCACGTGGGAGGGCCTGGGTGAGGTGCTCGCTGGTTCTTACTGGAGACACAGGGAGGGGGCTGCCCATCACCCCATCATCAGTGCGAGATATCACCACCACCTGGGCTGTCACAGGGACCAGCGCTGAGAGGGGAAACTTCAAAGGCAAGGCCAGCCTGGCCCACAGGAGCCCCTGACCTGGGACGAAGATGGGGCAAGGGGTCTAGAGCACCCACAGCACCGTGGGCACTGCAGTGGAGGTGATGGGGAAAGGCTGCCCCCAAAGCTGCTTTCGGCACTATGTCCTTGGAGTGGAGACAGCTCTGTCACTGTTACCTCCATGGCTAAGAGTCCATCACCTCTGAAGGGCAGGGATAGGTGCATTTGAATGGGAGACAACTCAGAGGTCACAAGACCTGATCAAAGTCCAGCCTCAAGACTAGAGACCTCAAGAAGACTGCACTCAGACTTCTCGTCTCTGAGGTGGGAACAGTGTCACGACCCACAGAGGCTGCTGTACAGGAGAAAGAGGCCATGTACACTGCAAAGCACCGTGCTTGAGCCAGGAGTCAGAGGGCTCTGGGCTGTCTCTGGGGCCATCGGGCCAGCCCCAGCTGCCTGTCTGACAAGGTCTGATCCATGTGGGGAAACGAAGAGACACACAGAGAAACAAAGAAATTAAATGAAGTGCCTATATGGAGAATTTCTAACCCAAAGATAGTTTTTACGGTGGGGACTAAAGTGCTTCCTCGACAAAATCAAGTTTGTAACGAGGAGGCCATAGAGCAGCATATGAAGAGCAGCTGCTGGAAATCGTTAGGAATGGCCAGTCTGCAAGGGTCGCAAGAGGAGCTCAGGGATGAGTGGCCAAGACAGGGAACAGAAGTAGAAAATACACCTTGAAAAACACAAATCGTTCTTGAACACCGGGAAGCGGATACCATTTTCCCTTCTTCTTCTTAAAAGCTAAGGGAGAGCCTGAGAATGTGAAGCCACTGAATTAGATGGTTAGGAATGGAGGAAATGGGAAGGAAACCTGGTTCATGAGGCTGAGGTAGCCTGCAGGTTCAGGGACAGTTCTGGAGAGAAAGGGACCCCAGGGGCATCGTCCGCTGTGCACACGGCTGGGAAGGGGTGGCCGGGGGCTGGACCCTATGTGGCCCGTGCCATCTGCAGAGGCTCCCTCACGCAGCCTCGCTGGGGTGGGACTGGAGCCAGGCTGTGGGGAGGGCCGTGCTGACTAGCAGACTTGAAGAGAAACACAAATCGCCCAGTCTGATATTCAGGTGACACCACCGACAACAAATCGTCCATAAGATGTTTTCCTGGGCCTGCTTTCTGGCAGACGGATCTTCTGACTAGAGGGCTGTCTGCATAATGCTGAGTCTTCTTGTGACCCCCGGGCTCTCTGTGGCTTGAGGTAAACCTCAGGGAGAGAGCCCACTGGGTCTGGCAGGGCTGTGGGAGCCGGGCTCTGCACCAGTGACCTCGAGGCTTTCTGTAGAACCCGCACACCACGACCCTGGCGTGCTGGAAGGAGGGTGTCTCATGTGTACGCAAGGGTCCAGGCAAGAGCCCGCCCACAGTGCAAACCAAGAGAAGGCTGTCCCAGGCCTTGCCTTGCCGCACTCCTGTAGCTAAACCTATCGTAATCAATCCAGGAGACCAAGCATTTGGTTGGCTTGCCTCGAACACACGAGCTTCCGCATTATGCTCAGACACAGGCTCCCTTGCAGGAGAGCCTCTTCCGGAACCTGCAGGAGAAAGCGGCCCCCGTGACTGGGGAGCACAGGGCCCCGTCCTAACACGTACCCTCGTCTCGCCAACCATCTTGGCCGTCTGCACTAATTCAAGGGACGACCTAGAGTAACGAGAAACCATTTTTGGAGGCTGGCTTTAGAAACATGAAACCGAAGACATCAGTCAACAGACCTCCCGTCTTTGCTGCTCCTGGCCAATAGTGGAAACTGACTGCTTAGGTAACACACTGTGAAATTCTGGCTGCGGAGGATGCCCAACGTTAATTGCGTTTCATGAAGCGGCACAAGTTGCCAACCTGAAGAAAACAGTTCACAGTTGGGTTTTCCTTCTGTGTTTTGTCATGGACGTGGCGTCACCAGGCCTGGGACAGGAAACATGTTCTCGGCCTGATGTCTGCTGCTCCCGTCAGCAGCACAACATGGTCTGTGTGTCGGGAGGGATGACCAGCGGTTCATTTTCAGCCCTGATGGGTGTCCACAAAGATCGTTCTCTTCATTCTGCTAAAACCCAAGCCTTGATTATCTCAGAGCCCAGAGGCCTCAGTGGTACAGCTGCAACCACCACAGAGCTTGCTTTCTATGAAAAAATTTTTTTAATGTTTTATTTATTTCTAGGAGAGAGAGAGAGACAGCGTGAGCAGGGGAGGGTCAGAGAGAGAGGGAGTCACAGACTGAAACAGGCTCCAGGCTCTGAGCTGGCAGTCAGCACAGAGCCCGACATGGGGCTCGAACCCACGAACTGTGAGATTATGACCTGAGTGAAAGCCGGACGCTTAACTGTCTAAGCCACCCAGGCGCCCTGAAAACTTTCTTTTGAAAAGGACATTTCTTTCGGGTGTGGGATAGACTCCTGGCCACGCTAAGTGCCTCTCGGGGACAAGCGTCTGTGGGGAGCCTGTCACCCTCAGCAGAGGTGCACCCCAGCACCCGGTGTAGAGGCCACGAACGGGAGCTGTGGGGGAAGCTGAGTTTGGGGGGTGATGGGTGAAGAGCTGGGGACGTGGGCTCACCCTGGTTTGCTCGGTGCAGAAAGCTCAGGGGGGCAGGAGTGTGCCCGGCGTTTGCTGCAATGGAAGAAGTGATCTTGACTGTTGCTTTTTCTCCTGGAACTTTTCTAATCAGAATGGATCTTGCTGTCAGGAAGGCTAGAGGCCATCAGAAGTGAGCTATGGCGAAGGTGATTTCCTGGACAGGCAGACCCATGGAGCCCTATGCACTTGGACATTTTCTTTTTTTTTTAGTCTAACAAGAATCAATATTTAAGATTATGCAATGTCCATACCAGCCTGAAGTAGCTGCCAACCCAAGGACAAGGGCTGGATAATTTACAAGGCAAGGAATCCATTCTTTTTGAGAGGGGGAAGGGAAAAATCAAGATTTAAGCTTCTTATCCCGGGCTGAACTTTTCTCCTCCATTCTTAATGGCACCAGACGTAAATAAAGCATCCATTTTGTTTTGTACGAGCAGTCTATACTTGGCACACGCTCCGAGGCGGCGACAGGCTGGTTTGAGACCCTCGACCCCCACAGGTCTGAGCTACGACCGCCCTGTCAACAGCGCTCGTGTGCAGGTTTGACTCCGGGCCTGCCCTTTAGCTGGAGCCTATCCTGATCTCGGTTCTGCCCCACAAGCAGCAGAGAAAGCCCTTCTACGGTCAGCTACTAATGGTTCTTCTGTCCCGTACTTTTAATGTGGAGATTAAATATTTATAAGTGCTTCATCAATAGCATCCCGTAGCCGGGCCCTCCTGAAGCCGCAGACGCGGGCTGTGCTCGGTCACAGGGCAGGGAGGTCATAGGTCACAGGAGGGGCAGTAGCGCTGCAGACGTGCCCGAACCACTGTTCACACGCCGGGGCTGGTTTCTCACAATGCCTGCCTCCTGCCCTGGGTGCATGTCCTTTGTCTGTGAGGACCGGAGTCCCTGGCCTTCACCAGCCTAGAGCTGACCTGCAGGCACCTGGACACGGTCTATCTCAGGGTGTTGTGGGAGGAAGCCAGGGAGCACCAGCCACTTCCTGCCCCCTGAAGTAAGGGGCGGAAGATGGGGTTTGAGCAAAGAACCAGTGGCAGTAGGCAGGACACTTCCCTTCCTCCCCGGGGAGGGGGGGGGTGCTAGCTCCCAAGGGAAAGGGCTAGAGCCTGGACACCCCTCCTACCCACTTGTCTCCTGCCTCAAGCTGCTCCAGAATCGGCCATGGCCGGGACGTTATGAGCCATCTCCACCAGGCAGGCAGGTGGCAATTGTCCCTGATCTCAGGACTGACTGTCCCAATGGCAGGACAAGGCCCCAAAGCAGCAGATGCACAGACAGGGTGTCAGAGGTGGGGCTCTGAGGGGTGCATAGGCTTGGCCTCATGAAAGGGTGGCTTTCCTGGTGACAGTGTGGGACCAGGGGGTGTTGGAGCTGGGGACTGCCAGGGTGACCCTGCCAGGGTGATGGGCTGTGCAGCCTGGGTGCTCGATGGGGGTGGGGTTTATGGGGTTTCAGGCAGGAGTGTGTGCCCTGTGTGCTTCCGAACAGTCTGGTCACTGTGGGGACAGGCTTGAGGGGCCTGTGCGGCAGATGGCGAGCCAGCCTGGAGGGGAGGCAGGGCGGCCAGGGAGCAGAGCCAGGAGGCGGCCGTAGGGTGGACACCCCGGGAGACAGACAAGAAGCCACACCAGCTGCTCCTCAGACAGCAGATCGGGGAACCCTCTGCCGGAGCCGCCGAGCACCCTGGCAGGTGAGAGTGCCTCCTCCCATGCCGGCCAGACCTCTTGGTCCTTGACCTCTTGGCCAGGGAGGGCCTGGATGAGGAGGCATGGGAGCCAGGAGCCAACCAGGCACAATGTGGGGACCGTCACACAACTCTCGGGGACTCGGCTCTCCCGCCTGAGAAGTGGGGGCAGTGAGGTTTGTTGATGGGATGGTAGGGGTCAGTGTGCCAGGACAGAACCCCAGGTGACAGACCAGGATGGGGCACAGGGGATGACAGAGAGGCAGAGATGGCCTGGGTGTGCCACCCCAGTGCTGGACACACAAGGAGCCACACCCTTGAGCTGCTGCAAAGCCTGAACAGGAGAGTGGCTCAGCCAGTGCCAGTCACTCCCAGTCTAACACTCTGTCCAGACACCTGGGTCACGCTGGGGACGCCCCACATCCACCAGCTGCTACTGGTTTGGAGGGAAGTGAGTGAGGGCAAAAGTAGCCTGGCCCATTTCTCTGCCTTGAACTCTCCCCTGTGCTGTGCTAAGAGCAGAAAGGAGGGAAGTCCACCTCCATTTCCAGTGGCGCCGCTGGCCCGGGAAAGGCCATTCTCCAGCTGCTCGTGGGGATGAGCTCACCCAGGAACTCACAGGGCTCAGCCCCCGAGGTGGGGAGCCCCCCTCAACTGTCTGCCCACTTCCTGGGACTGCGAGTTTCCACGGGATGAATATCGTCCACAGAGAGGCTTTGGAAACCATAAAGTGCTGCCCAAGTGTGACCACTATTCTTGTTTCCATACGTGAACGATGCCTGAGGGCTTCTTTGAGTGACCACACCCCTCCTCAAGATGAGCCAGAGGACATCCACGCAGAGCAAGGATGGCATAAAATCCATGGCACCCAAACGGGTCTGGACTCCCAGGGAGCAGGGATGCTGCCCCACCAGACAGCAAACTCTGAGAAGGGAAGACCCCTTCTTGGGTCTCCTGTGTGGCCCCCTCCGTCAGCAGGGACAGGAGTGCACAGCCATGGACCATAAGTCTCTGGGTCTCCGAGACAGCAGTGAAGGGCCAAGCCACCGCCACTAACAGGGACAGGCTGATGTGGTGGCATTGATCACCGAGACACAACTGCGGGCCGTCCGCAGGGAGACACGGAATGAGCCGAGCAGCCGGGGAGGATGTGCGCCCCCAGTGGGCCTGGCCGTGGGGGGCGGTGCTCGTAGCCGCTGCAATGATGATGAACATGTATTGATTTCTGGAGTGCCTCTCTGGAGCCCCAGAGCACTTCATGCACTTATTGGAAAGTGCCTGAGACCAAATTGAAGACAGGTCCAATGAGGAGAATCAATCCAAATGCTAAGGGCATCTGAGGGCTTCGGAGCAAATGGGGGAGAGAGAACAGGTACTCAGCCACCCCCAGTTCCAAAGGCTTAAGGGAGACACTTTGCCCACACTGTTCAATAGCCTGCCATCGCCTTGCCGGTAAAACTGATGTGATGTGTGCACACAATGGTGGATGCACTTGGCTTTCAGGGAGGGCCCTCGGAGCCGTGTGCGGATTTGTACATACGCAACGGTGCTCTGGGGCCTGCTAGGGGATCACTCCTCTACACCTAGGCCCTCCAAAAACAAAACCATTTTCTAAATACCTTCTACTTAGAAACGACTTCAAGCTTACAGGAAAGTTGGCAGAACGGGGAACACCCCACGATCCTTCACCCAGATCACCGTGCTGCTAACAGCGTCACCACTGCCCTCCCCGCCTGCCAACGGATTCTTCCGGACCACGTGGGAGGAAGGTAAACACATCATGGCTTTCATCCACAAATACCTGAGTGTGTGCTTCTCAAGGGTAAGAGTGCTCCGCCCGTGAACTTGGCAGTTAGCAACCTCAGGGAGTATAGCTCCCATGAGATGCTTCAATTGACCACTCTACTCCATCTTGTCACCTGGCCCCACGGCTTCCTGAGTCACACCCTCCCTTAGCCACAGGTCTGGTCTAGGAGCAGTACTGACCATGGCTGCCCTGTTCCTTAGTTTCGTCTCATCCGAACACCCCACAGCCTTGTCTGACATCTTCTGAAGAAAAATCCTTGTTTCCGCAGCAGCTGTTGGCCCAGGATGCTGCTGGACTGAAAGAACCTGACCCCACTTCCCAGACACAGGGACCAGCCCCGGCCCCGGCCCTCACTGTGGCCACGCTGCATTCATAACCAATGGACACACCATCTAGTTCCGCAAGGATACGGCCTGCGCCCACCCATGTGAAGGTACCCCAGAGGCACAGAGGGCACAGGGTGCGTGCCTCTCTGGAGGGGCTCTTTTTGGCCACCAGCCCCTTGGCTCATCCACTCATAATACAGATGGTGTTCCCTTGAGGCGTGCAGGTGTCCGTGAGGCCCAGGGACCACTGTCTGGGTCATGCTCAGTGGACCAGCTCCCAGCTGAGCCACACACCCAGAAACACTGACGAGCCAGGATGCAGAGAAGCCCACTTCACATTTGGCTGGGAGTGAACTTAACCAAGACTGGTATTAAAAGTGACATCGCTTTCTTCTTGGGATCATCTACCCTCCGTTACCTGGGGCCCCTGTAAACACAGAACGTGGTGGGGTCCAAAGAAGCCCAAGTGAGCAGAGCAGCCTCTGAAAACAGCTGCCTTTTCTGACCTTTGACAACGAGAGAGATGGGGGGTTGGAGAAATGAGGAGGGGCCGGTATGCAACATGGCGTTAGGAGACACAAGACCAGGAAGTATGGCTGGCATGGTCCTGGCGCTGCCACCTCTGGGCTGACCCGGCACGCAGACCCGCCAAGGGCCCTCCCGGCCAGTCAGCCCGCCTTCCGAGGCAGAGAAGAGCGCCTGGGAGTGCGGAGGCAGCAGAGACACGGGAGGGCCGACTGCCTCCAGACACCCTACCTCGGCCTTCCTTACTCACACCACAGGGCAGGCCCGGTCCCATGGCCAGAGCTGCTCTCAACAGCCTCCTTCCAAAATAAGTCATTCACATTTCCAGTTTCAACAGTCAGCAAAATATTCACGAAGGAACAAATGGACTCAGAGGAAAGACTGAATCAAGGGTGTGGCTGTTGGACCTCAGACAGAGGGCTTCCGGGGGTCTGCGGGGTGCTGGCTCATCAAGCCTGGTATCTCCAAAGTAGAGACAGGGTTGTCTTGAAAAGAATTATGGTGGTGACTGATGGGGGCACAGAGGGAAGTCCGATAAGACTCACGGGAGGCCCACAACATTCTTAAGAGAATTGTGTTAGTATGAGCACTACCAACCTGGACTAAAAACAGTCAAGATCACTGAAAATGAAAAGATGCGTTTGGGGCTCCAGCTTTCTTTCAAAAAAACTTTTTTTTAATCTTGTACTTATTTTTAAGAGAGAGAGACAGACAGAGACAGAGAGAGACAGAGACACAGTGAGAGCAGGGCTGGGGCAGAGAGAGAGGGAGACACAGAATCTGAAGCAGGATCCAGGCTCCGAGCTGTCAGCAGAGCCTGACATGGGACTCAAACTCATAAACTGTGAGATCATGACCTGAGCCAAAGTTGGACACTTAACCAACTGAGCCACCCAGGCACCCCTGGGACTCTAGCTTTCTATGAGCAAGAATCAGACACAGAAAGCTACTGATCTTCAAACACGGGCCCTTTCTGGTAGGAAAGAAAGGACCTTGAAAGAGCAGAACAAGAGAACAGCGGAGAGAACAATGGACTAGGAAATCCTTCCTGGGAATAGAACTAGGCCTTAATCAGAGTACCTCCTGGCTCTGGGGTACGGGCTCGGACAGCCTGGTCCATCTGGACCTCAGACCTGGTGAGGACCAGGGACTTCCATGTGCCTAACGTTCCTCCTCTTTTCCATGGGAGCAGCCAGCCCTGTGTTGATCTGGGTCCTGTTTGAGGGGTAATGTGGTTTGTTCAGAGGACACACCAGAGGAGGGGTGTGTGTGTGTCCAGATGGACCTGATATGGATCCAGGAACCTGGGCTGGGAGTCTGAGGCCCTAACTGGACGAGAGCTTTGGGCATCCTGAGATGGGAGAAAGAACATGGCGCATATGGAGAGAAAACAGTTTGTGGGCAGACTGTGGGCCGCGACAGGTCGTTTCATGGCCACAGATTCCTTCTTCACAGAAGGCAGGCTCCTGTGCAGTGAAACTGTGTCATGTCTCCCACACATTTCTCAAGTGTGTGAAATGTGGGCTGGTTGCGTGATTTCTGTATTGGTCGCCAGGATGTGGCAGAGGTGACACTATGTGAATTCAGAGCCCAGGACTCAGGCTGCCTCGGGACTTGTGGCTCTGCCCCCTTGGAACTCTGTCCTGAGAGCTGGACACTTGTCTAACCTACAGGAGCAGGAGAGGCCATGACTGAGACCACGTGCGGGCACCACGTGCTGAACACGTGCGTGAGGCTAACCTCCGTGTTCCAGGCTCGCTGACCCCCCAGCTAACGGCAACCGCGTGGTGGACCCAGAGGGAATCAGAAGCCGTTTTATGGAAAAGTAAAAAAAGTCACTGTTTTAGGCTACTAATTTTGAGGCAATTTGCTATGCGTGGACATAAAGCTGTAATACCTCACATGACTGATCAAGACAAAAACAGAAAAAGCAAACATAAGACATCGCTATCAGGAATGGGGGAAAAAAGACTTTGTACACGGAGGGGTTAGTAAAGAGCTATTGTGAACCTCACTGTTCCTGAAATTTAATAACTTAGAGAAGACAAATTCCATGAACTATATAAAAACATAACTGACATGAAATAAACAGAAAATGTAAATAGCCCTCCATCAGTTTTTAAAATTGCATCTATAAATTAAGGCGTTTTTGTAAAGAAAACTCCAGGCTCAAAGAGCTTCACTGGTAAATTCTACGAAATATTTGAGAGAGAAACAAGACTGATCTTACCGCACTCTCTCAGAGAAGAGAGGAAGAGGCAGCCCTTCCCAACACACCTTATGAGACCAGCATTAAGTCCAATACTGAACCTGGATGATACTGAGAGAGGAGAAGAAGATGACAGGCCAGTATTCTTTCTTCAACAGAGATAACAAAAGTTCATCACAAAATAATAGCAAATTAAATCCAGCAGTATAGGAGAGGTGTAATATGTCATGACCAAGTGAGCTAAGTCCAGAATACAAAGTCAATGTATGAAGATTAACTGTAATTCACTACTTAGCAGAGTAAGAAAAATAACTACATAATCATCCTAACAGGGGCAGAAAAAGAACTTAATAAGATTCAATGCATTCAACCCACTCGTGAAAACTCTCAGCAGTCCAGGAACCGAAGGCAGCAACCTCCATGAGGTAACAGGCATCCTGAGAAGCCTGCGCCTAGCCAGCACCATGCACAATGGCAAGAAGTGGAACCATCTAAGCGGAATGATCTTCCTCCAAGAAAGGGAACACAGCAAGAATGGCCACTCTCTCCACTTCTGTTCTATAGCCACTGGAGGTGGTAACCAGTGCAATAAGGCAAGAAAAAAAAATGAAACGTGTAAGAATAGGAGTGGAAAAAGTAAACCTCTTTTTTCCTCACAGGTGATATGATTCTATGGGGAGAAAATCGTAATCTAAAGGAAAACTACTAAAACCTAGTTGGTAAATTTTTTAAGGTTGTGAGATTCAAGAACTAAAAATGTTAATGAGTCAAGGTCATGAAAGAAAAGGAAGTATAAGAAACTGTCACAGGTTAGAGGAGAAACTAAAGTCCATAATTAATAGTATTTACCGGTCAATTTCTTAGTTTAGACCGTTGCACGGCTGCAAGCTGTCAGCATTATGGAAGCTGAATCATATTCTGTTGTGTGCATGGACCGCATCTTGTTTATTCCTTCATCCATCAACGAACATTTGAGGTTGCTTCCTTCCACATTCTGGCTATTGTGAATGATGCTGCTATGAACATGGACATACAGATATATGTTCAAGAAAAGTTCTGTCTCTTGACTGTGGTGTTAGTTACACAGGGTATACATTTTCAAAATTCATTAAATAACACACCAAAAGCCTGTGAACTAACCTAGTTCTGGCAAACTCTATGACCATGGGCCTTATATGGTCTTGCACCCCCTCTGTACCGCTGCCCACCCCCATTCCCGACATGCACTGCAAGCCTGCACCTCGGGGGCTTGGGAGGAAAGCTACAGTCCAGAGTGGGGTCCCCGCTTGCTCCACGTATCAGTCAGCCCAGCCCTCCACGAGTCAGCTGGTCTCTCAGCGGGAGACCCCGCTGGCTGGCCCCGTGCACCTCACAGGCCCCAGGCCTCGGTATGGTCCGTCCTGGGGTCTTCACTCTGCATCCAAGCCCCTGGGTGCAGGCTGTGTCACCCAGGCTGTGCCTGCATTCAGGGGGAAGTGGCCGGCGCTCCGGGGCCATCCTCAGGGTTCCCCACATGGAGAGCATCAGGCTTTTGAGCATTTTGGGGAGGACTCTATTTTTTTTCTTTCAATAAACAAACAACAGAATTGAAATAGATTGAAGGCCCTCTCGCTTTCCTTGAAGAAAGGTCTGTGTTGCGTTAATACAGAGAAACAATAGGAATCATGGCAAAAATAATAAACATGTGCTCTGCTGGGGTGGAGGTGCTGAAGCTTCTCCAGAGCCCAGTGCTACTCCCGAGCTGGCTCTTCGCTGAAGGAAGTTTTCTCTGTCCTTAGGAGTAATTAAAGAGCCTTGCGCTTCCACGAGGACAAACGGAACTGTGCACACTCTGAAGGTGACGACCTCTCCCAGTACACAGGGCCTCCCTGTTGGGGTGCCTCAGCTGGTGACCCCGGACTGCGTGGCCTCCTGCCTCAGCTGGGAATGGGATCCGGCAGCCATCTCTGGGGTGCTGGCATTGGGCTGGGCTCGTCCCACCAGGCAGGCACCTGGAGGTCCAGGAAGGGCAGCAGAGTCCCCAATCTGAACCCCCCGGGGCTTCCCAGGCTAGCCTGTGTCCCCCATGTTAGGGGAGGGGAGCTCCACCCTGAGCAGGAACAGCCGCCTAGCCTACAGCTCAGAACCACCAGAACCCCCCCCCCCCTCCTCCACCGCCCCTGTGAGCACCCAGAACCCAGCAAAGTCCACACCCAGGCAGGTCACAATGGTGGTGTCTGGAACTGGTTACTCCTTCTGAAAGGCCGTTTCCAAATTTCACAGAATCTGTAAAGAGGCTTGTTCACTGCACAGCATTTGGCCCCCTTCCACTGACCCCAATCCCTCTGGGTCACTCTGCCCAAGGTCAAGGGTCAGGCCGCTCTGCACCCACGTCCAGCTGGGAGGATCGCTCACACACCCACTACCATGGGCTGACCCTGGGTGGCTAAGGTGGCCCCAGGCTGTCCTGAAGTCTTTCAGCCACTTGCTAATGTCCCGTTGTTTTTCAAAGCTCCATTCTTTTCTCCCCCATAAACTTATCTTTAGGAATGGCTGTTTGGTATACAAAGCACGCAGTCTGTCATTGGTTAATTCCTGAATCAATCTACCAGCATTTGAATGGATATACCAGTAAAAGTTAAAACCTACACAAACACGTTACTGTCGACAATATCAAATACTACCACCATGGATACCAACACCATTGGCTATCTTTGACTTAGTGAACTGGGGCAACATTAGGGTTCGACTTGGAAATAGCACTATGTGCATAAAAAAATCCAAAGGAAGGCCTTTTTAGTTAAAAGTAAAGGTAAAATGATCTGATGTAATGGTGGGCTGTACTAACACAGTGAGCGCAGAGACCCTTTCCTGAGGTTGCAAACAGAACATATGGTGCCCATTTAAAATTCACCAATTACATAGAAGAGGTCAGGGATGAAACCATTTACCGGAGTCAGAAACCTGGGAAGCTGGGGGGTGGGGGGCTCGAGTGGGGCGGGGCGGCGGGCAGGCTCCCGGGGGCCTTCCCCGCCACGCTGGCCCCACCGGGCCCCACACCCGAGCCCCCAGCCAAGGCTGCTGGCGCCTCTGGGGAGGACACCTGGCACAGCGGGTTTGCCTGGCTCGAGTCTCTGCACCCTCTGCGGTTGACAGCATGACACTGCTGGTGGCTGACGCGGCCTGCATTTCCCCCATTTTTCCTGCCAGATTATTTAGTGGATGGGAAACGGAAAGATGCATTTACTTCTAAGCTGGTTTAATTTTGTCAGCATCATCTTTAGAGGTTCTTCCTTAAATATCACCCAGAAGACTCTGGAAGTTCTCTGATTTTCAGAGGGTTTGCTCCCTCCTCACTTCCCTTCTAGGTCTGGTGACCATCGGGCACGTCTGTGGCTTGCACTCAGCACACCACTTAACACAGGGAAGATATTGCTACTGCCTCTGAGAAAGAGGTCAGGAAACACCAGGGTTTAAGAAAATCTTTAAAAAGATTACCAAGCAAATCATTTCCAGACACTAGTTTGGTATAGAGGTTCCTGGTAAAGAGGGACCACTAACTGAGCAAGGGACAGCCTCAGAGACAAACACCCAAAGATGGTGGCACTCAGCTCCGCTCACCAGATACAACAGCAGTGACTCTAAAAGTAAAATAAAAATATTTTGGGGGAAGCACATTAAATCTTGTACTTAAAGTGGGACTTGATTAGAATGCTTGATCTTGCATCTTTTCATGTGTAAATTAAAAATGAGGGTTGCCTGGGTGGCTTAGTAGGTAAAGCGTCTGACTCTTGATCTCGGCACAGGTCATGATCTCGCGGTTCGTGGGATCAAACCCCACCTTGGGCTCCGCACTGACAGCATGGACCCTGCTTGTGATTCTCTCTCTCTGAGCTTCCCCCACTCGTTGTGCATGTACACTCTTAAAATAAATAAATAAATAAATAAATGTTTAAAAAACTGAACATTTTCTTATGGAGAACTTCAAAAATATACAGAGTATCAGAATGAGCCCCACACACCTATGATCCAGCTTCCTGCCAAGACTTTCTGTCATTCCAAATGCTGCCATCAGCCTTGTTCCACCCACGTTCCCTCCCCCAGCCACTTCCCTTTCAGGTATAATTTACATACTTTGAAACACACAAATCCTAACTGTATGTGGTTGACAAATGATACATTCATTCACCTACATCCTCATGAAGATAAAGATTTTTCATCCCCCATAAAGTTCCCTCCTGCCCCTTCCAAGTTAACTCACCTACCCACTCCCAGAAACCTGCCTTCGGAAACTGTTTTCAACACAGACTGGTTTTATATCATCTAAATGATACAGTGTATATTTTTCTATGTTTGCTCTCTTGCCCAGCATGCTGTTCATGTTGTGTATATAGATGGCTCACTTTTGTTGCCAAGAAAAGTTCCAATGTGCAGCTACACCACAAACGCGTCCTTCCTTTCTGGTGCCATCTAGATGCTGGGTGCCATCTAGGCTGTCTCCAATTTTAGTTATTATGAATACAACTGCTAAAATCTTCTAGGATTGTGTGTGTTTGTGTGTGTGTGTTTTAGACTGTTCTGATTCTTTAGGTTCTTTGCATTTCCAAATGCAATTTAAAAAATAGTCAACTTCTATAAAAGCCCTCTGGGATTATAATTCCTGCTGGGATGGGTTTGAAATTTTAGATCACTTTTTGGACCACTGACATCTTAACAGTATGAATTTCCCAATCCATAAACCAAGGATGTTCATTTAGGCCTTTACTTTCATTAAGAAATATTTCATAGCTCCTAGAATAGAGGGCTTGCACAACATTCATTCAATCTACTTCTAAGAATTTTGCTTTTTGATGTCATAAATATTACTTTTGAGTTTTCCAGCTGTTTCCAGTTGTTTGCTGATAATATACAGAAATGCCACTGATTTTTCTATACTGGCCTTACATCCAAGACCTTGCTAAACTCACATTATTTTTATAGTTTCTACTTGTTGCTTCACTAGGGTTTCTTAAGTGTGCATTCAAACTCCTTGCAAACAGGGACAGTTTTTCTTACTTCCCCTCTTTACAGATTTGGCTTTCTTTGGCTTGTTTCGCCATGCAGGCTAGAGGTTGAGATAAATGCTGAACAGAAATACAGCAGACATACTGCCTCGCTCCTCATCTTATGGAAAAACCTTTAACATTTCACCTGTAAGTAGTTAGCTGTGCACTCTTCATAGATGCTTTTCATCAGATTGAGAACGTTCTTTTTCATTCCTACCTCGTAGACAGTTGTTTTAATGAATTTTTTTCAAGTGATGTTTTTGCATCTACTGAGATGATCTTTACTTCTTGTCAATATGGCAAATGATATTGATTTTAGACACTGAACCAACCTTACATTCTGGGGATGTCTGTTATTGCTTGTTTGTCACCAAGTGATATTTTGTGAAAAAAATTCCTTTTGCATCTATGTTCATGACAGATTTTGGTTTACAAATATTTTTCTTGTAATATCCTTGTCAGGTTTTAGCACAAAAATTATTACTGTTTCAAATCTGCTCTATTAAAAGTTTCACTACATGGGACCTAAACATAAAGAGCCAGAAAGGTGTACAAATGTACATACACACACACACACACACACGCACGCACACACACACGCACACACCCGCCATGGGAAAATCGCTCCAGCAGTCAGCAGTGCGGGGAGAGGCAGGAGACAGGGAACCACCCAGGAGTGTGGTGAACTGAGGCAGGTCTGTGGGGTATCACCTGCCATCTGGCTCATGGTCTGCAAGGAGCCTCACTCCCTCCTGTTCTGGGCTCCTGAGAGAGCTGTGCTTTGCCCACACTTCTGGCACCTGCCATGTGGGCCCCCAAAGCTGGGGTTGCAGAAGCAGAGCCCACTGGAACCCACACTAAACAGCAGAGCAGAATCATTTGGGGACTTAAATTTGGGTGACTCCCTTGCACAACAGCTTAACGTCTTTCTGTAGGTGCGTTCCACACTCCTGTCTAATGTTTGAGTGTGGGAATAAAAGCACAAGACCGATTTTTTCAAGTACTTGGGTCTCTCGGTTGAACCATGGTTACCAAGTCCACATGGGCAGACCTGTCCTTGGATGGACAGCGGGGTCATTCATTCTGGAGGTCAAAGGCGTCTTTGAAGACATAGATTTCATCACCTGCTGAAACCACTCCCTCCCCTCTGTCTCCACACCACTCTGTGATCTAAACTGATCTCACTTTTCTCTTAGGATCGTCTCCACTAGAATTAATCCCCAGCGGGGCAGCCATACACCTGTCCCACCCAGTTACATCCTGAGAGCCCAGAACAGTGCTTAGCACATGGCAGACACTCAAACCTTTGTTGGAAGAAGGAATTAACTGGTGTATAAGGCAGGAATTGTTGTGTTTTGTAGACTGTAGGCTCCTGTGAAAAGTGCCCAGTTTAATTCCTTTGGAGAAAACCTTGAGACTTCAGTGACAAAAGGCCTGGTTCAAGCTCTCCCCCACTGCTACAATCCACAGGTCTTGGCAAGTTTGAAATCCAAGCCTCAGTTTCCCTGATGTAAATGGGTGGAGCAGTCCTCACTTGGAGGGCTGGCATGGCTCTGTGCATACGAGAGCTCTGTGGCTATGGTTTTTATGCAGAGGATACAACTGTCCAGCAAGACGACATGAATGGCCCAGGACCCTGTGGTCTGCAGAGAAGGTTGCTTGCTGGGACCCAGGCAGGACTTTTGTTATTTGGTGTTTTTCTTTTTTTTTTGTATTGGAAATTATCACACGGTTGGAATTCCAGTTTTAAGTTGCTTCATTATGTAAGTTTCAATATGAGCTATCTAGGAGAGAAAAGAAAACTTTTTTCTTTTGAAGTACTAGTTAGTTAATGCTAAAAACTTCCTCATAAAAGGACTTGCAACATGAGTCCAAAAGTTGACAGGAATTGGTAAGTTTTCTTCTACTTTAGTGCTAAAACTCAGGTCACAATGAGTTTCTTCTCAAGTGTGGAATTTTCTTCGCTAAATTTTTACAGGACTTTGTAGTAAGAACAGTTGTACATGCTCATCAAAAATAGAAGGCAGCTGATGGAGTGGACATGATCAGTGTAAATATTTAGTACTGGGGCTGATGGCTTTTAAATTTGCATCTTGAAAATCTGCTCATTTCCCATCTGCTAAATACCTGCTATCAGGGGAAGCGGATGCCTTTGTCATTCGTCTGCTCAACCTCCACGTCCCCTTCACCTGAACTTGGAAACAGCACCAGTTGTGTCTCTATGAGCATACAGACAGACACACGCACAAACCCGCGCTCTAACCGTGGATAACGCCCAGCCCAGCAGCCCCACTGGAGAAGTGGATCAGTGCAGGGATCTGCGTCCCCACGGCCAGCCCTGGGTGTTGTTTGGCCTCTGTGAGCTCAGAGCTGTGGGAGGGATGGCCACTTTGGGACATGAAGCCAGCCCTTGAGAAGATGTGCGTGTGTCTGTGTGTCTAATATCCACGATGTACAACACAGCCAAGAAGGCAAAGATACACACCGCTGGTGCAGGCAAGAAAAGACGCGTCCATGAACGCAGCTGTGGTGGCGAGAAGCCAGCAGGCACCTCATGCAGTTGAGACCCTCCCTTCCCAGGGCCAGAATGGCCTGGATGTGGCTTTGGTGCCCAGGAAAGGGCTGAAGCCTCAGCACGGGTGCACTGTCTGCACCCTCAGCGTCTACACCATCTTCAGGACTGGCGGGGTAGAGGCGTGTCGTGTGGAGCACGGAGGTGGTTCTGGCACTCAGGGGCTGGCGCCCTTGCACACACTGCCGCTCTCCCAGCGCAACGCGGGTGAGCTCCTGAGCTCGCCTCGTCTGTGTCTATTGTTTACGCTGTGACAGGATTCCCTTTGTTTGTTTTTAAGCCCTAAGAAGCCGGAGAGCTCCAGCTACCCAGCTCTGGGGGTCCCAAGAAGGTCCGACAGAGAAGGTAGCTCTGGTGTGGCCGTTGCGCTCCACGGGTGGGCCAATGCTGCAGTGTTCAGACAACATCACAACAGACGCCAGGGACAGAGAATGAAATGGCCCCAAAGAGCAGGAGCTCCGTTTTATGCTTAAAATCAAGTCTGTCCCATGAGGTGCCAACTGTGTAGACACTTGATTGATGGTGGCAAATAATGATCCTCAGTTTTGCAGGGAGCTTGCCTTTGTTGAAAGCCAGAGATGAATAAAATATACGAGAGCACATCAAATATAGCGCAAGGACAACATATACAAACAGTACATTAAGCATTATGGAAGACAATAAAGAGCTGGAAAAACAGACCCGAGTTAGCAGATGGGCTCCGGTTCCGGGGCTGTCCGTGCAAATGGGGAGCTGTGGAGCGGACTGCTCCTCGTGGCCCTTCAGGTCTGGGAATAGGTCATTAGGTGGGAAATCCAAACACGTTAATACCACCACCTCTCCCTTGCTAACTGCCCAGCTCCCGTGGAGGGGCTCGCCCCCTCAGCCCCCGCTCACCAGGCCCTGGGCTTCCCTCCACGCAGAGTGCAGTGTCAACACAAATGCTACAGTGACATTTCTCTCTTGCTCTCAATTACATGTAGGCTTTTCACTGCCAGTATAAAATACATATTGTGCTCCGGTGAGATCCATTGTACTGGGGTCAGCAGGAACTCATTGTCCTTTTTGCTTCAGAACAAGACAATACTGACATCTGTAAGATTCGCTGTAAATAATCCCAGCGCTATAGGCACACAGTGGTGGGCAGGAGCAGGGAGAAGAAAGAGGAGAGGGAAGATGTGGGGGTTAGAGGAAGACGCTGAGCCCCTGACTGGATGCCGAGCCATTTGGAAGCCTGGGCTGGGTAGAGGAGGCTGTGCTGGACGGTCCACGTCAGTTAGGAGGAAAACGAGTATCTGGGAAATATCTGCAAGATCACGTTGGCTCAAATGCCTACTACAGAGAGAGCCTTTGCTACCGATGTGGAACTCACCCCGGAACAGTGTCACACCACAGCGACCTGGACAGGGTTCGCTGTTGTGTCCATCCTCCAGCAGGGCCACGTGTGGTCTTGAGTTCTCATGGGATGGCAGAGGAAGTGCAATGGAGTCATGTGCCGAAGGTATAGATCAGTGAATGAGAATTGGGTGGGTTCAACCTGCCCGAAGACTTGGGAGCGCCAGGGCCTACTGGGCGCCACCTCCCCCGCAGAACCGCTTGCCCTTTAAGACGGCATGTGAGAAAACCAAAAGCGTATTGGATCACCAGACAGCAGCTCTTCTCCAAAGGAGAGCTTTCCTGTGGAAAAGAAAGTTTGGCAACAGGCGGGGCGCTGTGTTGTGATGACAAAGGACTACCGATGAGGAAGAAATTCTGGTGGAGATTCCAGACATGCGCGGAGCCTGTGTGTCTGCCCGTGTCGGAGGCGCACCTGCACCCCTACTGGAGCACATGCATGCATGGGACTGGGTGCACGTCTGTACATGCGTGTGCATCCCAGGGTGGCACCCTTGGGCTGTGGTCTGGGAGCCGTGGGTGCAGCCAATGGTGGGGTGTCTGCTCAAGCGCTCGGCATCTGCAGCAGCCGGTGCAGCTTCCCCAGTTGTCAGGGGGCCGCAGCGCGTCCCCGAGTCACGGGCAGCCCTGACGGCACCGTGGCCCGGCGATGAATTCATCCGCACTCAGGACTTTTAACCTTCAAGACAAAATCTCTTCAGCCCGGGCCTTTTCCCTTTGGTCCCATCCAGAAAAAGTGAGCATGTGATTTCAATTTGAAATTAAAAGTCATGTCTGAATAACAGAACTGCATTCTCATTTCCTAATACCCTCGTTTTTACTACTTTGCATTCAACTGTGAAAAGTCTTTTAAAACTCGGAACAGCAGTAAAACTTGAATGAATTTTTGACCCATTATTGCATAGCGGGTGCGCCTTCCAAGTAGGAGAGACTGCCAAGTTCTCCCCACCTAATATTTCCACTTTAATTGTGCCACTTGAGAAATTTACGTGCCTCAAAATATGGCATGAATCTTACGCTTATTGCAGTATCATTAGCAGCAACATTTAAGCAACATCTGTGTGCTATAGAACTAATTGAAGTAGCAGAAGTGGCAGCTGTAAATCCACAGGAAGATGGCAGTTTGTACCCAGCACTGCTGAGTTAGCTACTAACTGTCAGCCTGTTCCCGCAATCTGGTCTCGAGTACCATGGTACAGGCACACAATGTCCAAAAAAATACAGCGAGTAGGCTAATGATCCTATTAACCACTTTGCTGCACCAATTTGGCTGTTTTTCCAGTTTCCTTGTTGAATTTCATTATAAATTTCTCCATCCCTGTAAAAAGTCCAGTGTGAGACGTGTCTGACTTTAAACTACTTACCTGAGCTGAGAAACGCTCGTCTGGCCAGACCAAACTGAGGATTGATTTTTTTTGTTATTTAATAATTCTGCTCCCCTCACTCTTTTTGATTGCTTAAAAATTTTTATCACACGCGTCTCTGTAAAAAATAACTTTAAAATCCCTAGTAATGTTGATATTTAAAGCACTGGCATTTTCTTCCCATGGACATAACATTTTCAATAATCAATACAAGATGGCAACCATAACTTATTAGCAGTAGGGGAGGAGGGCAGGAGCAAACGCTTGCGCGGTGTAAAGGAATCGGGCTGTCTGAGAGGCTGGAGGGTCTGGCCTGTCTTTTGACTCACCAGGTTGACACACCAGGGCCGATGACTGACAGGCCAGCCGCATGCTGGTTCAGACCGAAAAGGCATTGACTGTTTTCCTTTCTTCAATATTAAGAAAAACGATATGGAGTCTTCCCCGTAGAGAGCGAGCTAAGTTGGGAGTGAGGAATTACCAAGATGCTTCTTTCTGCAGAGAAAACAAGGGTGTCGGGGCCACGGTTTCTATTCAGGGTATTTCCTCCATCAGGCACAACTGGAAAAAATATTTCTGACACCTTTCACAAAACCCAGCCGCGTCTTGCTTTTAACTCTGGGTTTGCTTGTTTTTGTCTTGGCAGTGAGAAGATGTCTCTCCCCTGGTGCCTGGCCCTCAGACAATGATGTAACTGGTATCTTTCGAAGCACTCGAGAGTGCTGGAAATACACAAAAGAAGACCTCCTTCAATATATGACGCCTGGTGTGTTTGCCAACAACCCCGCTTCATTAGAAAATTGGCACGTCCGGCCAGCTGCCATGGGACACGCCGTTAACTGTGGACATTTGTCGTCTTAATGCACAAGGACTCAGGGACTCAACTGATAAGGGAGAAAGTGTTTGGACTCTGCTGAACCCCATGCGTAGGGTGGCACGCCACCTCACCGTATTGAAAATCAATAGCCACGTGACTGCGGAAAGGTCAGAGGTCCCCAGAATTAACTTCCTAGGACTAAATTACTATCCCTTGTTTCTTGGCTTATTTTCTAACAATAATACATTTTAAGGGGGCCTGGTTACAAACCACTCAGGAGCACGAAGTGGGAAAACCAGAACTGCTGGCTAACAGCTGCCTGTTCCTCTGGCCAGCCCAGGAAACATCAGGATGCTGAACGCTCCATCCATCTGCAACTCAGGTTCTTTAACATTGATTTCGTTTTTAGTGGTGGCGTTTTAATCCTCACGTGCAAGGACAGAAGCTGGCTTGGAACCCGTCCACCTCTGACTCACCAAATAGTGCAGCTTAATAACAACTTGGGTGCCATTCCTGCACCAGGACGGTGCCCGGAGAGGTCACAGCACAGGACGTGAAGAGGGGAGAGAGATGTGCTCCCGAGCAGATCATTTTAATCGGGCGAGAAACTCTAGCACCCAACCACACAGAATCACTTCTTCGGGTGTCACTTCTGAATGAGATTTGGCCCATCGCCACCCACACCTTTGCTGCCAGAGAAGGGGCTCTGCTCACCCTCACTCTAGGAAAAGGACACAGGTGAGAAGAGGGAGTACTGTAATAGCTTTTTCACAGAACTGTGGATATCCTGCTTTGATCCTGCAACCAAACTGTACAAGTGGGAGTTTCATCCAGTTCAGCCACAGAGTAGAACCTGAAACCCTGCCCGTGAGCTTCTGCTGCCCTGGCCTCACCAGTTCATCTCGAGCTGTCAAAGGTTCTTTGACCAACGCATGGTTTTGGTCATTTGGAAATCCGGGTTCACTGAGGCAGATCTTCCAAATGTTGACGTGATTCATTTCCCAATACTAAAAAGTAGTATTTGTTTATATCATAGTCTCATTAGAAGAATCTATTCCAAAGCCATAAAGCTCACAGTGGTAGACACAAGTTTTCAACACCTCTTAATTTTTGTTCAAAAACAAATTTTTATCACTGGTAACAAATAGGGTCATGTCTTCTCCTAGAAGGGACAGGTTTGCTAATTTTTGAGAAGATGCCTAGCAAACACAAGTCTGGATAACACCAGTGTTGGTGCCCTAGTCTTTTGATGCACCCCGACCCCCAGGGCGGTTTCCACCCACTGCCTGTGTCTCCCAGGGCCACGACGCTGGCACAGGCAGGGCCCCTCTGGGCAGGAGTGTCTGCAGTGAACTCCCCAAGCCTGCCGAGCCAGGAGGAAAACTCCCTACCAGAACATTAGTTCATGGGTGTCAATGCGAACCATTTCTGGAGTCACCCTCCACCTAAGAATCTGCCCAGAAAAGGGCACGTGGCTGCACTGAATGGTGGGCCTCCAATGATCTGCTTAGAATGTTAAAATTATGGAATATGTGATGCAAAGAGGCAAATGTGTGTAACACGTATGTTTGTGAAATACTGTAAGGATGCTAGTGAATCTACCACCCAGCCTAAGGAGTGGAACACCACAGGTTAGTACCTGAGAGTGGTTGAACATTGAAGTTTCCTACAACATTCTATCTTCCTTCCTCTGCCCTAGAGGCTACAATTTAAATGTTGTATTTATCATCCCCTTGACTTTGAACAGCTTTTACTATATACGTGTGCATGTTTATAAGTGTGTGTATGCACAGGTGTATAGGTGTATATATGTTTAAAGCAATATATATCCCTCAAGCCTTGACTTTCATTGAACACAGTACTGGAAGTCCTAGCCGCAGCAATTAGACCACAAAAAGAAATAAAAGGCATCTAAATTGGTAAGAAAGAAGTAAAGCTTTCACTATTTGCAGATGACAAGATAATATATATAGAAAACCTGAAAACCTCCAACAAAAAACTATTAGAACTGATAAATGAATTCAGTAAAGTCGCAGGATACAAAATCAATGTTCTGAAATTTGTCACATTCTTATACACTAATAATGAAGTGGCGCAAACGGAAATTAACGAAACAATCCCACTTACAATTGCACCAGAAACAGTAACTTAGGAATAAACCTAATCAAAGAGGGGAAAGGTCTATACTCTGAAAACTGTAAAACACAGATGAAAGGAAGTCAAGGTGACGCAGAGAACTGGAAAGACACTCCAGGCTCTTGGAGGAAGAACCATTGTTAAAATATTCGTATTACTCAAAGCAATCTACAGATTCACTACAATCCCTATCAAAATATCAACAGCATTTTTCACAGCACGAGAACAAACAATCCTAAAATTTGTATGGAACCACAAAAGACCATGATGAATAGCCAAAGCCAACTTGAGAAAGAAAAACAAAACTGGAGGCATAACAATCCCAGACTTCACCTTATCCTACAAAGCTGTAGTAATCGGAACAGTATGGTACTGGCACAAAAACACATACATAAGTCAATGGAACAGAGTAGAAAGCTCAGAAATAAACCCATAATTCTATGGCCAATTACTCTTTGACAAAGAAGGGAAGAATATACAATGGGAAAAAGGCAGTCTCAACAACTGGTGCTGGGAAAACTGGACCAGTTTCTTACACCACCCATAAAAATTAACTCAAAATGGATTAAAGACCTAAATATGAGAAATAAAATCATAAAATCTTAGAAGAGAGCATAGGCAGGAATTTCTCTGACACTGGCCATAGCAACTTATGTCTCTTGGGACAGGGGAAATGCAAGCAAAAACAAACTATTGTTTATGAAGATAAAAAGTTTCTGCACAGCAAAGAAAACAATCAACAAAACTAAAAGGCAGCCTACTCAATGGGAGAAAATATTTGCAAATAACATATCCAATAAAGTTCAGTATCCAAAATATATAAAGAACTTTTATAACTCAACACCCAAAAAACAAATACTGTAATTAAAACAAATAATACAATTAAAAAATGGGCAGAAGACATGAACAGACATCTCTCCAAAGAAGACATCAGATGTTCAACAGACACATTAAAAGATGCTCAACATCACTCATCATCAGGGAAATGCAAATCCAAACCACAATGAGACCTGATACCTTACACCTGTCTGAATGGCTAAAATCATAAACACAAGATGTAGTAAGTGTTGGTGAGGATGTGGAGAAAGGAGAATCCTCTTAAACTATTGATGGGAATGCAAACTGGTACAACCACTCTGGAAAATTGTATGGAGGGTCTCAAAAAATTAGAGGGTAGAACTACCCTATTTTCCAGAAACCACACTACTAGGTATTTACCCAAAAAGTACAAAAACATTAATTCAAAGGGATACATGCACTCCAGTTTATATAAAACAGCATTATCTTCAATAGCCAAAGTATGGACGCAGCCCAAGTGTTCATCAATAGATGAATGGATAAAGAAGATGTGATTATCTACCTACCTACCTACCTACCTACCTACCTACCTACCTACACATACAATGGAACATTATTCTTCCATAAAAAAGAATGAAATCTTGCCATCTGCAACAACATGGATGGAGCTAGAGTATAATGCAAAATTAAGTAAGTCAGAGAAAAGACAAATACCATATGATTTCTCTCCTATATGAAATTTTTTAAAGAGTTTGAGAGAGAGCATATGAGAATGAGCGAGTGTGTGAATGAGGGAGCAACAAAGAAGGAGAGACAATCTCAAGTAGGCTCTGCACTGTCAGCACAGAGTCAGACACAGGGCCTGAACCCATGAACTGTGAGATCATGACCAGAGCCGAAATCAAGAGTTGGAGGCTCAACCAAGTGAAGGCATCCCAGGTGCCCCCTGTATGTGAAGTTTAAGAAACAAATAAGCAAAGGAATAAAAGAGGGACAAACCAATAAACAGACTTTTAACTATAGAAAAGAAACCGGTGGTTGCTGGAGGGGAGATGGTAGGGGGATGGGGGAATAGGTGGTGGGGGTCAAGATACATTTGTCATGATGAACACTCAGTAATGTATGGAAGCGCTGAATTGCTATTCTGTACACCTGAAACTGATATAACACTGTATGTTAGCCATACTGGAATTTAATTAAAAAAAAACTTAATAATAAAGGGGCACCTGGGTGGCTCAGTTGGTTGAGTGTCTGACTTGGGCTCAGGTCATGATCTCCTGGCTTGTGAGTTCAAGCCCCCTCCCCCCATCAGGCTCACTGCTGTCATTACAGAGCCTGCTTTGGATCTTCTGTCCCCCTCTCTCTCTGCCCCTTCCCAGCTTGTGCTCCCTCTTAAAAATAAGTACATCTTTTTAAAAAACTTAAGAATTAAAGTCTTGTGACCTTTACAAAATTAGTACCGTACCACAGGCAATCTCCTGCAGCCTGCTGTGTGGACTTCTGACCCCGGAATTTACCCACACTGCAGCACGTAGCTCTACTCACCTTCCAAGTGGTGCGATGGTCCACTATGCACGTACCTGTTCTTCTCCGGACAGGCGTCTGGACTGGCCACGTTTTTGCTCTTGCACCCAGGCGTGGTTTCGGGGCACACACTAGACCTCCTGGGGGGTGTGCTTGGGGGAGCAATGGCTGGGTGAGAGCACGGCAGGTAACACAAGGCTGTCCCCACAGCACAGATTCTCCTTTTCCATCTTACAGGAGCCCTTCTTCAGGTTCCTGGAACCCTAACCACAGTAGCTCTTAGCACGCACAGACATTTGTGGGTGTTCTAGACCTGGTTCTAGAATGAGAAGTATGGGAGTTTCACTGCCCAGTGGGGTCAGGTCAGACTTTGAGCTGGTGGCCCTGAGCTTTCCATCTTAAGAGCTGTGCTGTATGGGAGCGAAACACTGATCTTTCCTGTGGGGGGAACTGCAGCCAATCACAGGGTGTTGTGAGAACCCAGATGCCAGTTCTGATGAAGAATGATGATGTCAGCGTTTGGTGGTAAGGCCACACATGTACTAAAATGCTCTCTGCAGAAGCCTGTGAGAAAGACGGCTCCATAGCACCAACAAAGGGACTCCACCTGACCAGACCCTACAAGGGGTTTGTCTCAGTGCTCAGCCTGCAAAATGCGGAGCGGACAGTGCCCAGGGGAGGCCCTGCAAGGTGTCAGAGGGCACCCAGAGGTGTCTCTCAAAATGAAGGCCTTGCCAGAATGTTCCCAGAATGCTCAGAAAGCTGTCTTTTCACCTCTGATAGTCCCTGGCTCTTTTCTGTGTTATTTGGGCACAGATTCTTTCTTTTATGAATCAGAAACACTTTTTCACAGAAATTTCTTCTCATAGTTAGTGTGTCTGAAGCAGGTTCCCACTAGCCTGGCCAGAAGGCTCACAAACTGTGGGACTCAGGCTTTGCTGTTCTTGAAGCCAGCTCCATCCTGCCGACCGTGGCCGACAAGCTCCCATCTGACGCTGCCTCCCCTGGAGGCACCGTCTGTACGCGTGGGTCTCCCGGCCTGCCGCGGGGGTACTTCCGGCCCAGGCAACGGCTCTGCTCACCGGCTGCTGTTTTTCCAGTTGCGAGGAGAGCTTTCAGGGGAGTTCTTCTGATAATCATCATCTTGATCTTAAATGTAAATATTGTCACCATGGTTTAAAGAGAGATTAATGATTTGCTGACAGCTCCATGAGTCCTTAGGAAATAACACGCCAAAGAGAACATGCAATCACCATCTTATTTCCAACGCTAGTGGACAATCCACACCCACAGGGGCCGCGGGGGTCCCTGGAGCTCACGGCAGGTGCTGCACAGGTCTGGGGCTTGGCTATCTATTCTGAGCAACTTGCCAACTGAGAAGGAAGTGTGGCATTTGTCTCTAAAGGGGGACACAGCACACAGGGCTGAGTGCCAGCTCCGGGCCAGGCAGCTTACAACGCCAGCTCTGCCCTTGGCAGAAACTTCGAGGTGAAGGCTGGAGCTCCATCCCAGGGACAAGACAGCAGGGCATCACACGGGTTTGGGGCAGCACAGCCTCACATGGGGCAGCCTGTGGTGCTAAGCCACTCGTGACCTGCAGCCCCTCTCCGTGGTTCCCTGAGCCATCGATCACACCAGCCCCAAGTCATGGGCAAGACAGATAGACTCGGACCAGTTCACCCACTCGTCTCCACATCTGCTTCCACTTGCAGAGCAGTGCGGGACATGCTGTCGGCAGCTTGGGGGCTCAGGGCGGGCCCTCTCACTTAGGTCTGCGCCTCAAACCACCATACCTCCTTGACGATGCCAGGCCCGCGGCCCTGTTAGGGCTGGGGCGTCAGTGTCAACACCAGTAAGACCGGCCAATTATACTCCACATCTGAATTCCTTACACTTTCTAAGTGTTCTACACTAATTAGTTAGTCCTGTTAGCTCTGAGGATTAGTAGCTTCTCTAACAAGACACAGCAACGTTAAGTGACTTACCTAATTATGTAAAACACGGGATGCAGAGATGAGCAGCCTTCTCTGCCGGGCAGGGCGCCTCCATTCTCATGGGCCCCTGGGGTGCCGGCGACACCATCCTGGCCTGGAGGACAGTGAGGTGCTACATGGGGTCCCTGTGCTCTGCGAGGGGCCTGTGCTCCTCACAGGCTATCTCCCCTGCCAGGAACTTGGCCCCATGCCCGTTCCCTGCATCATGGGGCACTGCTGTGTGACTTCAGTGACAAAGGAAGGACTCAGAAAAGTCCACCATCATAGGGCAGTAAGATGAAGAAGAGCCATACGAGGAGGCAGGTCTTTGTAGACCTAGGGGGCTCCCGCCAGACAAGGCGGGGTGCCTGGGGCCATGGCGTCTCAATGCCGGGCACACACCGCTCTCCCGACTGCCATCTGGAACTTCACCCAGAGCTGACCCCATACATCACCGCACTGTCACCCCTCCTCTTGCCTGATTGTCACCACAGCCCTCTGGGCCCCTGGTTTCCTCCCGCAGGGCCAACGCCACTTGTGCCACCTCTGCTCTAAGCTGCCTGAACCTCCTTCTACTTGAAAGGCCTTCCATGTTCTGTCCAGCAAGAACAGGTACACTGTGTGCCTTGCCTCCCCTAGGAAGCCCCTCATGATTTTCCGAAAAAGCACGCCCCGAGCTGGGTTCTTCACCTATTGGTGTCACACGGCCTGTCTAGGCAGAGACTGCCTGCCCCCATGGCCTCACGTGGGACATTCTCATCCAACAGCCCCGCAGGCGGAGAGCAGAAGCACGACACACAGGGGGTCTTGGAGATGAGACCGCGGCAGCCAGGACAGTGTCAAGACATTGATGGGAGGACCTTTTTCACCAAGTAAACACACTGTTCTCATGATCAGAAACGGAACACATTCCCATTACAAAAATCTGGAATACACAGAGAAACACAAAAAAGAAGTGCCACTATGCAGGGCTTCCTCGAGCTTGCTCTACAGGTGGTTTTTCCTAAAAATGAGCTTTAACATCCATGCACACGTCACATCTCAGCATTATCACCACCCCTCCCCAGCACAACGGGAACAAGATTCCTGACCTGAGGAGCTTCTGAGAGCAAGTTCGAACAAGTCGCTGTCCTAGCAGCTAAGGAGGAGGCCACAGTGGCCCAAGTTCAGAGGCAGCACCATGGATGCTGGCTGAGAGTATACCGAGGCCCTGTGCAGGGAGTGGAGGCTTGGAGAGGCCCTCCTGGGCTGGGGTGTGGGGTGGGATGGCGGGCAGGTGAGACTCACAGTCAGCAACAAAGGGACCCACGATGCCCTGGCAGACTCGGGCTGAGCACCCGACAAGGTTCCGCCCCTTCCCGGGAAAACATGCTCCTCTACATCCAAGGCCGATTTGCTCCAAACTACAGAACGCCTGTCAGGTTGCTTCCTGGTGCAGAAGTCAGACGTCTGCCTGGAGAAGTACTGACAGCCACATCCGTCCTGGTCTGGTAGTGTTTCGACGTGTCATTCTGCATCTCGAAGAAGAGGCAGCTTTACAGCTTTAAGTATGTGTGTGTTCTTGGCCCTGCATGAGGCGCCCTGGTCTGGAGATGGAGCAGGAGGAGGGGGTGCCTCGGGGGGAGCGCAGGGGAGTGGAGCCATGTGCTCAGAGCGAACGCCCTCCCTGCTGCACAGTGTGCTCCCTTAAAGCTCTGGTGCAAGCCACGCAGAGGCCCAGACATATGTCTGTTTGGGAACCGGTGACTCCAAGTCCACTGTTGGCGGACACAGCACCCTCCAGGCGACGACCCCACACACTCACACACGCACCCTGGAGGCCAGAGGGTGGCTTTGCTTCCCTTCGGGAGCTACAGGCATGAGAACTGACATTCCAATCCCCCGGGGTGGGGACCCCTTGGCATAAGCAGAACATCAAACATGTGAGCATTCTGGAGTCACACTGGTAGGGAGAGCGCCGGAACCCTCCTCCCGTCTTGGGGAGAGAGAAAGGGAAAGACTGAGCAACTTCAGAGGTACACAGTCTCCAGCTTCTCTCCGCATGGCTACAGGTTTAAAGTAACTGGGTCTATGTTACAGAGAACGTGGTTTCTGTCCTAAATCTGTATAGGTTATTCCAACAAAAGTATAAAGTTCTGAAGTGAATGTCCCCACCGCCCACCAGGCACTGTGCTGTCCACCTCTGTCTCGGCCCTTGTGGTCACCCAGAATCAGAGACGAGGTGGGCCCCTCGTCTGGAGGGGGTGGGGCAGGAATGTGAACCTGGGCGGCTCCCGGCCACTGCTCCAGAGGTACCTGTTTCTGAGAGAAGCAGCGGAGTCACAGGCTTCCATTCCAGGAAGCACTGAGGCTGGCACATCTCTGCCTTTAGCATCTTCCATGGCTGAAAGCTTCCTTTATACAAAACTCATTGAAAAATGGGAAAATGCGTCCTGACCTCATCGGATAACCTTGACAAATGGGGTTTTAGTTGTTCTGTCCCCACAGCCCTGATGCTTTCCCGGCTGCGAGGCCTTGTGCGAGGGCCCCTTCACTGGTCAGCTGCTGTCTTGCTTGTACATCCCTTCCCCCGGCCTGCAGGTATCTGTGCACACAGGCCGCGAGGAGGCCCTGGACGGGGACGGGCTCCTGAGATTGCCTGTGGGGTTGGCATGGGCACGTGCGGTTGGCCAAGACCTGTCCTGGGGCCCCGCAGAGGTGGTGGGGGAAGCCTGTGGGCCTGTTTCCGGCATCCCAGCACCCCCGCTCGGCCCTGCGTGGTGCCGGGACCAGCTCTTGCCGGCCACGGTTTCCCAATTAATGGTCACCCACTCTGCTTTCAGAAGCCAGCTGGGAAGTACACGGTGCTGGTGGTGATTTCCGAACCCCCATCACATTCCCCACCACTCTGGAACTCAAGAGCCACACTCCTAACAGAAGCAACAAGACACCAGAATTTTCAGGAATCAAGCACAAGAAAACAGCTTCTCCCCATTCCTGAGGCACGTGCCCAGTCTGTGCAACAGTGCAGCACAGAGGCGCTGGTGTCTGCTGAAAGGTCCCGGGCGGTGCTGAGGTGCCGGCGGGAAGGTCCCCGGTCACCCAAGGCTTCCCTTGGGGCCCCTGAGCCCGGCTCGTTGGGGAGCTGGCACAGCTGCAGGAGACGGGATGGAAAAACAAGTACATGAAGCATAATGCACCCAGGCAGAGCTCTCCCCAGACCCTCCAGTGCACCTGCACCCCCTCTGCCGGGGCTGGAGGCCTGACTCAGGCCAAGAAAGCTGGTGGGGAGACACTAACCTCCCCCTGAGGAGTCTGCTGCCCTGTGCCTTGCTCTCATGAGGGCCTGATGCAGGTTAGGTTAAACCATTAAAACCCTAAGAAAGAGAGCCCTTTATCAACTGTAAGGTGCTCTCATTCTTTTGGGCTGGGGACAGACACCTGTTCCCTCCATGTTAGGGATTCTGGCCTATAAGCACTGCTTTACGTCTCATCGGAACTGTGACTGTCCCCTTGAAGACAGCCCATGGGGGCTGGCATGGCATAGCTGTGCCCATCCCTTCCACAATGAACCAGATGCTTCAAATGTCACTTCTCCTTGGAGCCTGTGATTTTTCCGGGAAAGCAGACAAAAATTAATATAAGTGTCCCCTGGAAACTTCCTTGGGAACACCCTCTTCAAATGTAGAACTTACTTTCTGAGAAACACAGGGCCCTCTGCCAGCCTGTCTCTACCACGCTGGGCTCGAACCCAGTGGGATGTCAGGAACCAGATCCCTCCCTTGGGGTCTTGACTTGGGTTCTGGATGTTCTCAGAGAGGCTGGTGCCTGCAGCCCAGGAGGGAATCCTGGATTCCAGGGTTTCTGAGTTTTCTTTCTAAGAAACTGAGAATGGCTCCTCTCTCCTTCCTTGCAGAAGTCACACGTGCGCTCCCTTAGAAGGTGTAGCTTGGTGTTAGGGAAGGAGGAGAGTGTAACCCTTACCCAGAGGGAGTGGTCATGCACTCACAGAACCTTCCAGCCTCTTCTTGGGGGCAAGGACACACACTGTGACACTTTGTGCCAACTCTCCTTCCCTGCGCCACAGAGGCGGGCCTGTCCAGGGTGCATAGGGGCTGATGCAAAGCACCTTACTCCCTCCTGAACCAATGTTCCCACGGATCTGACCCAGTCCCTTACTGATGGACCATTAGAGTGATTCCTTTTTTAGTAACATAAATGCAACTTTGAGGAATACCCTTTGTCACTCTTGTTTCCCTGGAGAGAGGATTCTGTTACTACTATGTTTACTCTAACGTGCCCGGGAGAGTCTCCAGGGCCCTCTGCCACACAGGCTAGTGTCTCCGGGGCAAGCCTCATCCTGCCTGCTGTTTAAACCCCACCACCGGGGACCTGACAGCATGAGGCTGGGTGCTGGCCACGCGTTCCCCAGTCCTGTTCTCACCTGGCGGCATGGCACCCCAAGTCCCTATTCTGCAGTGCACTTGCCTGTAGCCTTAGTCAAGCCCTGAAGCACTTGGGCCTCAGTTTCCCCACCTGTAGGACAGAGGAACCAGTGGGCTCAGCCTCATTCAAGGTACAGTCTGCCTCTACTAGCACATGGAATATAGACTGGGGGATCTGCTGGGCTCAAGAAAGATTAGGGGGCAGGTAGGAGATGGGGGTCTGTGACAGAAAGGGCTCTCGGCAGGGGGTGGGGTGGGGCAGGGACTATGGTGCCAAGGCCTGAGGCATGGGTGGCTCCGGGTGAATCGAGGCACTGCTGCTGATGGAGTGGCAGGTGGAGGACGACTCTGCCTACAAGGCTGGGCCCGGCGTCCAGGCCTTGCTCTCCCCAGGTGCTCTGTGAAGCCTACGAGCAGACGGACAAGCGATCCTCGGCAAGACGGGGCTGTGTGTGGAGGAAAAGGACAGGGCGGAGGATGGAGGGCTGGCTGTCCCAGCAGGTGTTTGGGAGGCTGCCCTGGGGTGGGGTCCAGGGGGCAGAGCCTCCTGAGGGGAGGCCTCCTGTGGGGAGGCCCACGCGGACCCCACCTCCCGGGAGAGGGGCAGAGTGGCCATGGGGGACAGGGACACAGAAGCCTGCCTGGTGGAGGGAGCTGGGAGCCATGTGTCTGAGCTCTGTGGCTGGGCACACACCCAGGAGCTCCCCTGAGGTCCAAAAGGCAGTGGGTGCAGGCGGGCCCGGCAGAAACTGGCCTGTAGGCTCTGGGGAGGCCATGCTCATAGGCAGCCCCACAGAAGGCTGTGTGCGGCCAGTGCCTCGCTGGTGGGGCTGGTTTACGCTCTCCGAGCCCAGAGCACTGGTGCACCTGAGCAGAGAGGAGGGTCCTGGCTCCACAAAAGGCCTCTGGCAACGCTGGGCATTTCCCAGGAGTCTGGGCAAGATGCGAACCCACGCCTGGAGGGAGGCAGCGTCCCAGCAGACGAGTCCTACCAGGAGGGGACAGGCTGCCGTGGGCCTCGGTCCAGAGCTGGGCCCAGCCGCGAGAAGGAAGGTGGAGGGGAACACGGCATCCCCCAGAGGCAACCGTTAGCAGGGGCTGGAAAAGGCAGCCCCTTTGTGGGCTGGCCGGCCCCAATCTCCCCCAGGCTGGCTGCACGGCCGCGTCCCTAGCCACGCTCGGCAGCAGCTGCGCACAGCCTCCCGGTGAGCTGCCAGTGCCGCTTGCTTTCCCGGCTCCCTACCTGATGCTGCTCCACGGCTGAGGACCGCATGTGGATGGTACAGGGGATGCCCAGGGCGAGGGCCGCTGGCTTCTGCAGTTGGCTGGGCACATGGTCACTCAGGCCCGTGATCCCTGAGTCAGGATGGAGACCCCGGACTAGTGTCCCCGGATAATCTGGACCAAATCTAGTGGCAAGGTGTGAGCAGAAGCTTGCACGGCAGAGACGTGAAGTCCCTGCTCCGTCCCCTCCCCTCACTGGGCCTCCGCTGCCGCTCACCTGCCCCGTGCCACCTGCACGTGGGGGCCGAGGAATGATGAGCTGCATAGGCTGCTCCCCGATCCCCATACTTACCTGCAGGCCACGCTGCCACAGGCCTTTCCAAGTGAGGGTGGTGAAGAGGGACTGTCTGCACACCATCCGGAGTGGAGACATGTCCTGTGGCGGCCAGGAGGGGTCCTGAGGAGCAGCCTGTGGTTCCTGGGCACAGCCCTCCTGGAACAAACTGAGATGCGTCCTCTCCCCTTTCCAGACCCCTGTTCCACCCAGTTCAAGGTCGGCACAGATACTTGCGACACTGGCCTCACAGAGGTGGAGGTGGTGTGTCTGGGCACGGGCGTGTTCAGTGGACTGGGGCTCCATGACCTCTGAAGGCACAGGGTCAGGGGCTGGGACACTTTGGGATTCCTCTCTGCCCTGGGTGTAGCCCTTGGCCAGTCTTGGATGCTCCCAGGCACAGCTGGAGGATGGCGACCCCAAAGATGGGGACCTCAGCTGGGGAGAAGACTTCATGAGGCAGTAACACCGTCCCCAAGGCCCCTGGGAAGACAGCTGCTTGCTGTGTGGCTCCTGAAGGAGTTACCACAGCCTGCTGCTGTGTCCCAGGAGAGGGACAGAGACTCACTGGTGTGGGGCCTGGTGGCTCCAAAGACCACCCATAGTGGGACAAGGTCTTGGGAAGGCTCTGCCCTCCCACCCCAAAGTGTGAGGCTGTCTGTGCACCTGTGTGGTGGCCTCTTCATTCCACGACTAGACCGACTTGCAGCCAACAGTTCTTCCATCGGCCCTGTGGGAGATGGCTCCAGAATGTTCTAGAATGTTCCATGTCTGACTCAAGACCTTTGTTCCATCCACCTCACTCCTGACTGGAGACTCTGACAGGACGGTAAGGTGGACAGTGTGGTCAGGTGTGGTCATGGCCACTGCTCTGCCCTCTTCAGCAAGGGTCTCAGCTGAAGCGAGTAACCTGTGAGCCCAGACCTCAGCTGTCCCACACATCTGATGGTGTCATCAGGGCAGGGTCACCTGGGGACGCTGCATGGGAAAGGAGGATCATAGCCAAAGCCTATGAAGGCACAAAAGGCCTTGTCTCAAGAAAAATGGTCCAAATTGTGGTTCAGAAGACCACTTGAGAGAGAATACTGAACAGTTTTACAAAGAGCAGAACTGCCATGAAGAGAACATTCTAGAAATACTTGCCCAAGCTAGGTTTGAATTTGAGTACAGCAAAGGGTGGGCTCGTGGGCCACACTTAGGGATACATAGCAGGACCCTTTCCCCAGGTGCAGACGCCCTGCCGAGTGTAGTGACAAGTGTGACAGGGACTCAACCGTACCTGAGGGACAAAAGGAGAAAAGACAGCTCCCGAAGGCCCACCTGGAGCCGTGAGAGCACAGAAACGGGAGCATCAGGTCCCGCCGGTCGGCACCCAGACAGGTGTGAACAAGAGGGCACAGATGTCCCCGTCACAGGGGAAAGTCCTCAGGGCGGGTGGCCTCTCCAGTGGGGTCAACCCAGCAGCCACAAGGGTGAGGGCTCTGCCCAGACACAGCCTCTCCAACGGAGGTTTCTGCTCAAGAGTATTTTTATTTTCCCTTTTTGGGACTCAGAGCAAAGCAAGGTCTGTGCAGGAAGCCCCTGGAGAACGTGCGGGGCCCAGGCCAAGCTTGCTCTGGCTGGACTGGCAGCATCTGGCACTGAGGACTTGCGTTCAGGGGCAGCACCTACGCTCATGTAGTATCTTCACCTGGAAGATGTCCAAGGTTTCACAGAATTTAACTCAACCAGGGGGTTGGCTGTCTTTCTCCCCACAGAAGCCCACACACAAGGACTGAGAGCTGAGCCCAGCCCACAGCCTCCCGGGTCCCTGGGCCTTCCGCACCTGGTGGGCCATGGCTGGCATGGGATGCTCCCTGTGGCTGTAAGGGGACGGATGGGCAGGGCTCCCGAGCCTACTCTCTCCGGCTCTCGACTGATTAAATCCCAAAGATGCCCAGGGCTGGCCTTTCCTTCTGGGGCACAGACTTCGCCCCTCTCAGGAGGCCCCTTGGGGATGTGGTGGGGCCGGGGCCACCTCAGGCTGCAGACCTTTCCCGCAGGGCCCGAGGCTCTGACTGGCTGCCAGGGGGCACAGCCCCAGCACCGCATACCTGCCCCCGCACCGCCTGCCAAGAGCCTCACACGTGCATCCACTTCTGCTCGTAGCCATGGCAATCAAAACATGCAAAAGCAATACTTTTTGCACAATATCATATGTTGCTTTATGTTTAGACACTGATATTTTCTCCAGCTGGGTTTTTCTTAATTTAAGTCAACAAACCAATCTGGAAGCTAACATGTTGCTGGTGTTTGGGACCCAAACAGAACTGAGGTGTTAGCAGAAGACTTAAGAAAGCCTCAGGTGTGTGTGTGCGGTGCTGTGCTCACTGGGGGGAGGACCCCACGTCTGAGAGGCAAGGAAAGAGGGAGACAAAGCCCCCGGCCTCTCTGCTGTGCTCCTCACAACCCTCGCCCCAGAAACGGCGTGTGTTGGCAGGAACCACACTTACGAGGAAAAGGCGCGCAGAGTGACCCCCAGGACGGCTGGCAACCAGCAGTCACTTCTGCCTCTGTGGCACCAGAGTTCACGATGACGAGAGCATTGAAGCTCCTTCTCCCATCCTCAGACGCAGGGCTCCTGGTCTGGCCAAGCACTGGCACCCACAGACGAGCTCCGGTCACCCAGGAAGGCAGCTCGGAACAGGGTGCAGAGCGCGAGGCACCGTGAAGGTGACCTATGACCCCCGTGCCACATCTTTCCTGATCAATCTTAACCAGCGTCCATGCGGAATCTTCTTCTTGTTGCTTTTTTCCATGAAAAAACACTGAGACAACTTTAAAGACTTGTTAACGACATCCTTTCATCAGGCTGGGCTCTGCGTCCGGCAGCGCCACGCTGTCCGGGCCCTTGCCCTGTGCGTCGCCCCCCAGCCCGCGGGGCCGGCCGGCTGATGGAGGCCAGACGCGCTCATCTGTCGGCAGCTGGGGCCATGGCGCCCGCAGACCCTGCACAGCTGCCCTCAGCCGCTCACAGACGCAGCGGGACCTGCACTTTCTCCAAGCTCTGGGCCTGCCTTTCAAATGTCACCCCCTCTCCCTCAGACAGACAGACAGATGGGAACTGCATGGCAGGGTTCCGTTTAAATCTCCATGTCTTTCAAACTGATAATGGGCAAAATTGATGTGAACTTCAGTTTCCTGAACACAAACTCTCCATCAAACGCTGGTGAACGAGAAAGAGGAAACCATGCACTGGCCAAGGGGGGCCAAGCAAAGCCAAACCCCCTCCGTGACCCCGCCGCCGGCACAGCAGCAAGAAAACACGCTAATGACACACTCGGACGCCCAGACACATGGCGGCTCTTGGACCACGAAGAAAGGCTTAGCTTCCCGCCTTGTCTTGTGGGACAGTCTTCTAAGAGAAACAGAAACTCCTTCTCCTGCATGGCCCATGGAAGTCATCTCTCACTCGAGTCCTCCGTGTGTGGTGTAAACCACAAACCGCATGAAGACCTTTGGCAAGCTCGGAAGTGAACACTCTTCACGTCGATTCGGCCATGACACCCAACAACTCCAGCAGCGGCTGAGGCCGGGCCGGCGCTCCGCCCGCGGTTAGGGCTGCGGGCACTGATGGCGGGAGACATGGCCCGCAGTGCCTGCCCGCCCCTGCCGGGCTACAGCAGGGGACACGGAGAGCCGTAGCAGGCCCTCTGGAGCAGCACACAGACCCGGCTGGAGACCTGCTGGATGCAGCGGTCTTAGGGTTTGAAGCAACCCCCTCGTACTGGGTTTTATTCTCATATTGCAGCTTCGAAGTAAGTTCCGGGACAACACTGTTGCTCATAAAGGGGTTGAACAATGGTTTTGATATAAGCACACCTGCACTGGACGTGCCTGGCTGCCCAAAAAGGGGACTGCATGAGGATACTGTGCGCAAGCATGCTGTATGCAGAGAGGAGACTGGGACGAATGTGTTCCCAAAGACACTTGGGTTAGAACCGGCTCAGTCTCTCTTGGTTGTTCAGTAAACGCCTGCCTCTCCTAAGAGGCAGACAAGAATTAAAAGTCCCAATTAAGTCACTTGCAAGGTGAGCCTCCCTGCGTCCTCTGGAACGGGCCCTGCCCGCACCCCTGGTATCTAAAGCTTTGGGCAGCCGACCTACAGAGTCCGTGGCTCTGCCTTCTGCCACATTCCCCTCCCACCTCCGCCCACACCAGACACCGCGGGGTCTCTTCTATGGGCATCAAGGCAGCAGACCTGTGCTGTCACTCTGTCCATCGATGCAGCCAGAGGACGCGGTGGATGAGGGTGGGCCTGCTCAGGGCTTCTCTGCACAGAAAAGGCACCGGAGAAGAACACAGCCACCCATTGTAAACCTTGGCTCCTGCACGGCCAAGGGCATCCATACCATGTGCACATGGTTTGCGCATGGGGTTCCACAAAAACAACTTTTATCTCTGAAACTTTCATCATCTCGGCCTCTGGAAATGGGGAGAACAGCACACACCAGCCCAGATGCAGTGTGGAGCCAGCTGTCCTGCGCCCATGGGTCTCCATGCCTGCGTCCAAAGTACTATGCACTGCGTAGGTGCAGGGGACCCCAGGCTAAGGCTGAAGAACACGGCT
This sequence comes from Hyaena hyaena, assembly GCF_003009895.1. NCBI lineage: Eukaryota > Metazoa > Chordata > Mammalia > Carnivora > Hyaenidae > Hyaena > Hyaena hyaena. The sequence continues at coordinate 1,243,763 of NW_024080899.1, forward strand.
CTCTTGTTTTGACACTTCTTTTTATTTGGAAAATAGTTCTGTATTTCTTTGTGCCTTTCCTTTTCCGCTTTATTTCCATAAACCGCAAGGCAACCTTGAGCAGCAGCGGCTCCAGGCGACTGTGCTGGCTTTTCACGTGGGCCCCTGCACAGCTGGTCCTTGGAGCGGGCTGTGCCTCTGTCAGCGGGAACCTCGGGGCATCGATCAGGCCTGTTCTGACAGGGCCAAGGAAGCCCTGAGAGACAGAAAACAGGCCGTGGGCTGGTACTGCACCAAGGACACGGCCCCAACCAGGCAGTGCCAGGCCACGTGGGGCTGCAGTCACCTCAGACTGCTTTGATGGGTGGGTCCCCGGCCGCAAGCGGCTAAGCCTCACTGGGGACTTGGCCCTTGAGACGGTGTGTGTGGGGCCGTCCCACCCAAGACCCCTCCCTCGAAGCCCCCCTGGGGATCTGGAGATCACGTGGGAGGCATGTGGTGTGTCAGGGACCCGCACCTTCCTGGCCCAGAAGGTGGCCTCTGTGCATAGTACATGGGTGGCCCGGGACCCTGGAGCACCACCGGGGTCTGCCGGCAGCACTGATGGCACCCCGTGCTCTGGGGGGCTGGCAAAGAGCTGCTGGCAGAGCTGCCCTGGCCCACTCTCAAATCCATCCTTAAGCATGGCAAGCAGGGGTCTCCAGCTGCAGCCTAGTGCACTGCTATGGTGCCCTCTATTGGAAAGTGCTCGGACGAAACCCACACCCAGGCCAGCGAGGCCACAGCTGCTGCCTTTGAAGACCATGGTTTTCTGATCCATTCAGGGCAGAGCACGACCTCATTTCTTGGTGACCATCAGTTCCTGGAGAAAAGCATTTTCCTTACAGAATTTACAACACAACCGCTTTCTCAGTCCCCAAATGCAAAGCGCACCCCAGACCCCCACTCATCTTCCCAGCACGTCAGAAATGCAGAAGTGGGCCCCTTGGCTCACACACAGAGACACCAGAAGAGCAAGCGCATGGCTGTCAAAGCTTGCTGAGGGGCACAACGAAGCAAGATGGCCCCATGGTGTGTCTGGGAATCAGACCTCCAGCAGCCACGGAGGGTGCAGGGAGGAGGACTGAAATCAGAAGATAATGGATAATGATCCTACCATTTTATTTTTGAGGGGAAAAGCCCAGAATTTGGTTGACGTAATAAAAGGATATAACAAATTGCTAATTGGTGAGAAAAGCCTAAAGTCTGTTTACATCAGACACCTGTTCTTTTATCGGCATTAAGGTAACATGGAATATAAAATACGCCCGAACCATGTGTGTAACGGGCTGTATATTTATGCGGGCTTTCGGCGACACATGCAAAGCACCTGGGCTTCCCTGCTGGGGTTAAGTTGTCACAGGGACCCCTGACAAAAATACAGCTCTCTCCTACACAGTGGGGTGGAGTTTATTTTCTCCATCCATCATATACTATTTTATTTATCCACACGCATAGCTGCAAGTTTCCCTTATGCTTCTCAGGTACACTTAATTATAAAGCGAAAATGACAACACGATAATGAAGCATCAGACGGTGGCATTTGGTGGATGCTGGAAACACCCTGTGCTGTTGCTAGGGACAGGAGCGGAACCCCCTACTTGTGTGACCTCGGACTTCTAGGCTCGATCGTCACCTTCCAGACAGTGTGCACAAAGGTCAGCAGTGGCAGGAGAGGGGCTGGGGCCCGAGGCAAGACCCCAGCCCTGGGGAAGGAGCCATTTCAACCAAACTCATCTCAAGGTGCTATTTCTTCTTCCAAATCACTTTGGTAAGTGGTTCTTTTCCATCAAACTGATACAACCCACCACGTGTGCCTCCTGCAGCAGCTTTCTGGCGGTAAGAACAACGCTAAGAAACCTCCATCAGCATTGGCTTCTGCGGCCGGGCCTCCCTCAGGAAGGCTTGGGTGGGAGACACGGTCTCAGCAGCCTCCATGGCTGAGCAGAGAGGGAGCCGGGGAGGCCAGCTTCTCAGGGGGACAGGCCAGTGTGGGGAGCCAGGGCCCTGGCGGGTGCCGGATGTTCCCACCTGCCTGGACAGGGGCCTTTGGGCTTGTCAGGCCCCCACTTTCTCATCCCTGTGTTAATAGACATTAGAAATGGAACAGTGGTGGTGTGTGAGACAGAAACAAACTATGAACACCAGCCAGTCTTCTGAACTCGCTCTGCCATAAAATGTACAAACAAGGCACATACACCACGTCCCCTAGGAACACGTCCAGCTCTTTTAATACTGCACAGCCCACCTCCAACACGCTGCGACCTTTATGTGTCACTCAAGTATTTACTCCCACAAGTACTCCCCTCTGGCCAGCAGGCTGGAGTGGGAGGTGCTGCCCACGCTGGAGCCTCCTGGACAGGTCAGCTTCCTCACCAGGTGGCCTTCGTGGGCGAGAAGCCATTCCTTTGTGGCCTGGCCTGAGGAGTAGTTGCCCACGGCTCCACTGCTGCAGACCACTCTGTGGCACGGGATGAGGATGGGCAGCTGCAAAACAGTGAGGGGACCCCGTCAGTCTGGGCTCTGGGCCTGCGAGGTCTCTCGGGGTCAAGGGCAAGGCCCCTGACCACAAGTGACCTAGCAGGGGCTCAGCCAGGTGCAGGCCCCAGCTGGCTGTCTCAGCGCTGTGCCCCACTTGGTCTCTGGGTGTCTTGGTACGGGCCACGGATGGGCACAATGGCCCAAAGCAAATGTATGGCCTTTTCCAGAGAACCCCTTTATACCAAGATCCGGAAGCAGAAAACTGCCTTTGGTTAAGTAATTTACAATGTATGCTTACAAAATTCAAAATCACATTTCCAATTTATGGGGTGGTAGGTAAAATTCTCAAACAAGGCGAGAAGTGACAGGAACCTTCAGGGAAGACGGTACCCATGCAAGGCAGTGGCAAAATGTGGCCAACTGGTACAGTCTCTACCTGCTTTTGTAAATAAAGTTTTATTGGATCACAGCCATACTGTCTGGGGCTGCTTTTGCAGAGCATAAAATATCACGCCCTTTATGGGACAGGTTTGCTGGCCTGCTTCATGCTGCACTGCACGGGGATGCGTCTCCCTCCCGAAGCCCGGGGATGTTTGGAATTCTGAGAAACTCTGGTCCTCATCTGTCCACACAGGAGCAGCCGCTGCCACCATGTGGCCCCCGGATACCAGGACTGGGACAGGCTGGCCAACAGCATCCCTGAGGACTCCAGACCCAGGGCTGCACCCACCCTCAGGCCTCCCAAGGATCCTGGGGCCTGCCTGTGCATCCACCTCTGGAGGCAAACTGAATATCAGGTGCTTAATCAACAGAATGACTTCACTAAAAGCAAGGCCACCTTATGATGAAAACCCAAACACAATCCTACAAAGAGAAGCCATCCAACGGTTAAAAGGACCCACTGCCAGAACCAGGGGCAGCGATGGCTGGCTGGGTGCCGTGTGTCACTGAGATGCACCAGGAGACAGAGGTGCAGGCTGGGCTCTGTGCACCATGGCCTTTGCCAAGCCCTTCCAATCCACCTTACCGACCGCTCAAGGTGCTGCAACAGCGGTCCTGGAGGAAGGCGGGCTGGCCCACAGCTCCATGGGAGCAGGACCCACACTGCAGGCAGGTCTCCCTACCAGACACTAATGCCCTAAGCACAGGACCCCCCCTCCCGCCCCCCCAGTGCCCTGCCAGTCATTCTGCCCTTGCCTGGAGCTGGCCCAGTACAGACCCATGGGTGTCTGATCTTCCACATCTCAAACTGGGGGCCAGAGCTCATAGGTCCTGGATTTTGAGTCAGGGCCATGGTCACATGAGTAGTTTGTTATTCCCACAGCCACATGCAGGCCAACAATCCCACCTAACACACTCCCTGCAGTCAACTCTGCCAGGGGAGGAGGCCTCTGTCCTCTCCATGGCAGGGATGGGGGGACGCTCCTTTTCAGCAGCAGTCCCCAGGGGAGCACCTGGGTCCTCCTGCCACTGGCCTGGGCTATACAGACAGGAGCTCCACGTATGTCTGCTGGCAGAGCTGCTCAGTGTCTGTTCTCAGAATGGAGTCCACTGTGGAGGTGGGCACAGCGAGCCTTGCCCTTGCTTTTGATTTCCATGGGGTGGGACACCCACTGGAAGGAGGGACATGCCACCCCACCCTTTACCCCCAGCCCAAGGGGAGGAAGACTCACTGACCAGCCATCCTGGGAGGAAGGCATGAGAACGGCCAGCTTGGTCCCACGTGGGGTCCTGTCCCGCAGCACAGAGGTCATCACCACCTGACCCTGCTGGGCTGGTAACAGGGTGGGGAGGGGGCTCATTCCAGCCAGAATTCCCGGGAAGCCCACCGTGGCCATAGCGCCTCTCTAGATGAGCTTTTATTTGAATAAAGCTAATGCCCTGCTGTCCTCTATGGATGGCTCAGTTGGCCCAGAACACAGGAGGAAAAGAAAGGGATAGCACTTATGGCCCCTTAAAGACAACGTGGACAGGAGCCTGTCTCAGGTGGTTGACCTCCCCTCACGGGCAGCCAGTGGACACTATTTAGAGCCCGTCAACTGCAGGGGGCACACTCTGGTCCCACTGCAGGGGCTCTGGGGGATGAACAGTCATTTTGCTTCAAGATCCCAACAAGCAGTTACTCAGAACCCGACACTTCCCAGGACAGAGCATACAGTGGGTTCTCAGCAGAGTTCAAACCTCTCAGGAGAGGGCGTGCCCAGGGTCCCTCAGTCCTGAGTGGCTGCATCTTGACTGGGGTGCAGGGAGATGGGTGGGGGTCAGTCACGGAAGGCCCAAGACATGCTGGGGTGACAGTTCTCGTGTGGATCACAGAGGTGGCTCCATGAAGAACAGCCAGCAGGCACGGCTACAGGAACTGCCCCAGCTCTGGGGATGGATCCTCAGCAGACCCCACCCTGGAAGGGCCTTGAGAGGTGCCTAGGGACAGCTCAGCTCCCATCCTGCCTCACCAACTGCAGCCCCAGCCCCACCCTCACCGGCCACTCTTGGTGCACTCGTGTGGCTGTTGTGCTCCGAATGTCCTGCAAGGAAAAACGGCTACTCCTGCAGGGCCCCCAAGGGTCAGAGTCCCTCCACTAAGTCTGTAGCTCAACAGAGAGAAGATTCACCTCCCCTACCGCCAAGCTCCACCTCCAAAGACCTGAACTGGACAAAGTGACCAGCCACCAATCAGCTGAGTTTCTAGAAAAGTGGCTGAACACACGTCTGGGTGTTTTCTCATGGCATCTGGCCGCCCTGTGGCCATACAAACCTACCCACCTAGAGTGCCCCCTGTCGGCCTCGAGCTGCACCCGTCCCTGGGCAGATGGCACGGTCCCCAGTCCCAGCACTTGATTATGCCACCAGGGGAGCGTGCCCTGTGCCTGCTGTGGCGCATCACATGTCCTCCAACAAGCCCCAGGCCAGGTGTGGTGAGCCTTGGGGTACGTTTCCTGCCCAGGTTCCCACGGCGGTCTGGAGGCAAGGAGGGGAGTCCAGCCCTTGTGTCACCTCTCTGCCAGCTGCCTGAGGGGGTCGCCGATGCGGCCTGGGTGCCAGCTGGCCCCGTGGGTAACCTAGCTCGGGTGCTGAGAACCTAACTTCCCCCATATCACAAATCAGTCCCCAATCTGTCTGCAAGTTTGGGCTGCCATGGGAATGCGTGTAGTCTCAGGGGGGTCTAAGAACGAGCCGCTGGGTCAGGGGGGATTGGGGGAAAGCTGGCTTCTCGTCTTTGCTACTTCGCACACTGAGAAAGCCCCTGTGGCTGCCCCGTCCCGCAAGCTGCTTGCCATCCCCGTCATCTCGGGAGGAGAAACAGAACATTTCAAGTCTGGACTACTGACTCTGATTGAGGGTTTTATCAAATACAATGGTCACATTAATAACTGCTTTGAGGACACGATAACCTAAAACTCAAGTTTTGACAGAGAAAGACGTAGAACCTAAATTCAAGTTAGTTTCACAGGCATTTAGGTACTGCTACAATGTTCCTACCCGATGGCCGACCTGAGGAGCAGGCTCAGATTCCCCCCCACCCCCCAACTCCATGCATCATGCAGACCACAGCACTGCTCCTTGGGAAGAGCAGTGACGGCGACTGACCCGACTTCATCTCATGCACACACTGCTGTATGGCAGGTGACTTGCCAAAGAAGCACAGTCTTTACAGCAGAAGCGGGGAGCACCACTTTTGTTTGTGTTCACTCTGGTGGTGGGTCTCAGACGACTAAAATAACGAAGGCTGCCAAAACGTATTTGTGCCCTACGGACGTTTCAAGGGATCCGCACCCTCTATACCCTCTCCTTGAAAGCCTGTGCTGCATAAAATGTAATTTTTATCAATAACCAAGCAGCACATAATATCACAGCTGCATTGAAATCTTCATGCTGTGAAATCTAATTCATCCAATACGTGAATCCATCACTTACACAGACCCTTTCTCAAATGCTATAAAACTTCCAAACCCATAGATTTGTCTCCAACAAAAATAACACGAAGGGGCCTTTCAATCAATAACGGAATCCCTCTGATTCTGGTGCTGGCTGAATATTTTTTCCAACTTCGCCTTTGTTCTTGTGGTAGCAGCCCACAAGGGAGAGGGCTTGTTTTCACTTGCGGCCTCATCAATACCTAAATCCTGGTGAACAAGTGACACCGGGAAGCTGTAATCAATAGCTCCCTGTGTGTTTTTTTCTTCTGGTCAAATGGTTCAGCCCCACTGACGGCCCTGACACTTAGAACATGATGCTAAATCTTTATCAACAGCCATCTGGGTGACTGGCAGAACAAGACTCGGGGGGTCATTAACGCTCATGGCAATCTGTGAATAAACTAACTCCTCAGGAATGCGTTTGTTTAGAAAAAAGTGGGGAAACTCTCTGTGCAATGTATTGATCGCCTTTGAACTGCATTTAGCAAACTCTGTCTGAGGATGAAGGGAAGGGTGCTCTGGTGGGGGAGGGGCATGAGGCGTATCCAGTCTCAACTACGGGGAGGCTGGCCATCCTCCATGGTGAATGGGTGGTAGGGTGCACCTTCCAGAAGTCTGCCAAACCGTCCTACCTGGCCTAGTGAATCCTCTGTGGAAAACTTGGAAAACTCAAGTGCTCAGGATGGGACCAGCGCCACCCCCTCACCCCCCGCCCCAAACAGCAACAAGCATCCCTTCCTCTGGCGGGACGAGAAGCTCACGCCAACAGCAAGCGCTGTAATACGAGCCAGCATGTGTTCATGTTTATTGCAAGCCACCTAAGGAATTAATGCACAATGAGCTTCATGGTGTTTTGCAACATTCCAAACCCATTTTTTACTCTCCTTCCCGAAAGGTACAATTGCTCTATTCAGCCTAAAGAGAGAGAGATTATCAGTGAGGAGGTCTCAGTGATGCGCTGTCGGTGCTGGAGCCTATGCAGGGGGCTCTGAGGCTGGGCCTCCCGCTGCCAGCACCAAGTCGTGGTAGCGTCAGCCATGGCAGGGTCCTGGGTCGCCTCTTGGATGCCCCCAGCCCATTCCAAGGAGGTTTTAAATCAACTTCAAGGGAACCCCGTGACGATGGCAGGGTTCCCTGGGAGGCCAAGCAGATGCCGGCTGCACCTTTGAGGTTCCGCTCGCAGGCGCACCTGCAGCACGTCTGCACCACGATAGGAAGTCGCACCACGATAGGAAGTCGCACCACGCCCTACGGCCACCAGCATCTCCGCAACCGCCCTGCCCAGAGGGTCCCTGTGTGGCGCCCAACAACAGAGGGACACGTGGACAGGCCCCGAGGGCTTCCTCCCCCATCCTGGCCGCTCATGGCGCAGGAGAGCACCAAGAGAAGGGACCAAGCGCCTGCACGGTGCTCCCTCCTGATGTCGTCACTGCCATTCTCGACCTGGGCGTGAGGTGGGGAAGTCAATATGTGGGCTTTATGGACATTAGAGTTGTAAGCCTTGGGAGATCCTATTTTATAAATTTCAGTGACTGAGGCCATAGCTGGAGAGAGATGTTCATCGAGATTAATAGCGGGAGAAGAGAGTCATGCTGGTTGAGAACAATAAATGTTTCTGAATATTGCCACGAGCGTGATCGCTGAGCAGTGACGGCGTCTCCTTTTCAGAGAGTGAGAAACTGCTGTCATCACACAGAAGGCAGGTGCGGGGCTACTGATATGTCCATGTCCTTTAAGAATGCTTGTTCTTGGAGCAAGGACGGGTGGCAGCCACACCCAGGGGGAGCGACTCGGCACCCAGCTGCCTGCGTTACACGGTGGGAATCAAGTCAAACCTGTGTGAGCAGGGAGAGTGACTGATGCTACGCACAGGGCACGGAGAGTAGAAACAGGGCTACAACACGGATGAAGATCTGGGACAAAGGGAGGATGTCCACAGGGCACTGCGACTGTACGGGTACAGGACAGGCAGAGTCCTGCCAGCTTCTAACGTCCTCACAAGGCACTAAAGGGAGTCAGGATGCCATAGTGTCCCAGCCGTCTTTCTATCCAGAGCAGGGCCCAACTGCTCAACATGGAGTCACAACCTGGGAGAAGACGGTCCTTCCCAAGGAACCATGCAGGTCAAAGTTTATCAGGAAGTTAAAAAATCACACTCATATAGGGCGCCTGGGGGGCTTAGTCAGTTAAGCGTCCGACTTTAGCTCAGGTCATGATCTCACAGTTCGTGGGTTCGAGTCCTGCGTCGGGCTCTGTGCTGAGAGCCAGCTCAGAGCCTGGAGCTGCTTCAGATTCTGTGTCTCCCTCTCTGATCCTCCCCTGCTCACGCTGTCTCTCGCTCTCTCAGAAGAGAAAAACAAACAACCCCCCCCCAAACCAAAAGTTTTTCAAAGTCAATTAAAAAAAAATGCTCATAAACCTGATTCAGAATCATCCTGCGTGCACAGGGGGTGGGGGGGGGACAGGGTCACCAAAGGGTTGGGGGCAGAGCCACCCCTGGGGAAGACATGTCTGAAGGTGACGAATCATCCCAGTTGGCAGGGTGCATGTCCGGGCGTCCTTCCTCATGTGTCAGATTTCCACCCTCCCTAACGGTCAGGCCTAGAGAGACTGGTCTAAGAGAACACGGTCCTAGGGCTGTGTCTGGACCCCAGCGTGTGCTTCCTTCTAGAACGATGCTCTGCATGGGCAGCCTGTCTGTCGTCTGGCTCCTGGAAGAGTGTCAGGCACACTAGGGACCCCATACACCCAGTCACTGAACGAACGGACAAATGTCCACCCACTGCTGTCTCCAGGCTTTCTCCTCCTGTGGCCACAACATGCACGGAGATGGGTGCTGGCATGGGAAAGCTTCCTTACCACCTTCACCAAAAATGGGGGACAAGGGTGTAACCTAGCAGGGGCCGCCCACACCTCTTCTGGGGGCCCTACACAAATGCCTCCTCTCCTCTCCTCCCCACGTGGTGCCGCACAGGCCGCCTCAGAGACACACAGCGCAGGGCCCCAGGCCCACCAAGGGCCATGTCAAACCCCTCATCCCCCGGCCACCTGTGGCCCTGCTGACACGCACACTGACAGGGACTTACAGGATTGGCCCTCATCGCTCCGCCAACGGCCCGTGCTGCTCGGGGCTTGCCTGCCAGGGCTGCTAATTGCTGGTAAGAAACCACTTCTCCGAGTTTGACAACCTTCAGCAGCTTCCACAGCACCTGTCTGGTGAATGACTCTGAAAGGGAGAATGCAGAATGACGTTATGTGGACAAGCAGCTCCTGTGGCTCTGATGTAGAAAGCTGCTGGTCCCGAAACAGAAAACATGTGAACGAAAACAGAGGCGCTACAGTCAATGAAAATGTGGCCTCCACGCACGGTCCCGTCACCACATGGGCAGGCCCCTTCACAGCCATCCCGCCACTGTGCACCCCAGATCTGCAACTCCCTGCCCCCCTTCCCCCAGTCCCACGCAGGAAGGATCACACGATGCCCTTCCAGGACTGCGGTGTGCACATATTCATAAGAACAGAAGGCCCTGCCTGCCTACTGACTTCAGAGCCTCTTCAAATTCCATTTGCTCCTCATCCTGCTGTGGGAACGAACAGGTGAAAGCATGAGAACGTTCTCTCCCTCTGCCTCCAGCTTTGTGAAGGGGGCTGGTCTGAATCGATACCTATTGTCTCTGCAAAGGGAGCACACGGCTCAGGAGCACTGGACACGGAGCTGTGTCCCCCATGGTGGGGGTGGTGAGCCCCCCGGGGGCGGGAGTTCCTGACGGCGACAACAAAGGGACGGCTCCCGGGCAGCGGTGGTGTCCCGGAGTGTGTCCGTAACAGCACTAATTACACTCGGTGCCAGGCTGGCAAAGTGCGATTTGGTTCTTAAAGGAAACACACCCTTACATGCGTGTTAAATAATAAAAATCACTTCTTAACTGAAGGGAATGATAATCACTTCACTGGGAAAAAAAATCTGTTTAGTCTTTATTATAACATTAAGCAAATTAAACATCAGCATAATCCAGGTGATACTAGAACAGGGTCATCAAAGAAATTAACTTTGTTGTTCATTAATTTACATGGATTAGTAGAGGGCAAAAAGATAGCAAATGTGCTCTAGTTTTTTATGATATAATTTCAAACTGTACACCATTTGTGGCAGGAGGGTGACTTTGGGGTTAATCAGACTGATTTGTCCTTTTAATTGCTTTCTATTCAAAGAAAATTCATTAGATAATGTTCTCTTCAAAATTCATGAATCAATTTAACTGAAGAAACCACATTAACAGCTTTGGGTTCATTAGCACATGCAGTTGTGTTACTGGCTGATTGCTCGCAGGGTTTCCTTAGGCAAACACACTCTGTTTACTGTGATTTCTTCAGAAAGGGGTTTGAAATCAAACTGTTCATCATTACCATTGTGGCTGTTATGCCTCACTTAAAAACAAACAAACAAAAACATACCAAAAAAAAAAAAAACCACACCCACAAGAACAAAAGAAGAAAGAGGAGGCCGGCCACCTGGTGATGACTTGGGGAGACCTCGATTTCAGGGACGAGGGTTCTAGAAAAGAGACTGACGAAAGTAGCATGTCACAGAGACCAGTGGAGGCCCGTCTCCAGTCTCCCTCATACCATAGAGGGGTTGCTGTGTTTGTTCTGAGGGATGCCGCCCAGGTGTGCCAGGGGAGGAGCCCAGAATGTTCCCAAAGCTGTAGGACTGCAAGGAGAGATGCGCGTGCGAGCTCGCCGGGGCCACAGGACAGGTCCGAGGGGCGAGTGCCACGGCACGGAGCACCTGCCTTTCCAGGTGTGGTGTCGTAGGATAAGACCGTCATGTGTCTGTATGTGAGCACAGAGTTTACCAGTTTCAGCTTTGCTGTCAATTTTTCATGGGAAATAATTTCTCACCTTGTGCATACCAGGCTGAGTATTACGAAAATGGCTCAAATAATGCAATATTTAGCAATTAAGCATGTCATGTTATAAATGTAACTGAAAACCCAATTTCACCCTATAGGGAGCAAATGCATTAATTAGTCGGAGCGGCGCTCGGCGACAGTGCCTTTGACCCCAGCCCGTGCAAAATCAGACCATGAAACTGCTTTCCTTTTGAGGAGGGACTGACACTGTCAGCTGTTAAATATTCTAAAACAGAGTGAAGCCTCATCATAAAAATTAACATGCTGATGTGGAAAATCTATTTTCTGGAGTTGGAGGCATCCACTAAGTCCTCAGCGGCTGGACCATCATTGCAGGTGGCCCAAAGGGCAGCCATTGGGTGATCACCCTTCCCCCACCCGGTTCGGTCTCCCCGGGGAGCAGGCATGACCCCAGAGCTGTGCGGAACGGCCTCTGCTGGCCATGTTCCCCCGCTCATCCCCATCCTTTCTCCAGCCTCTCCTGGGGCCTGGGTACCGTAAGCAGGGCTGCATTCGGCCTTGTGGCCACAGGAGGCTCTGCTGGAGGGGGCTTGCTTCCTGAGCTCCATTCTCTTCAGGACGCTGCCGTTTTCGTTTCCGCGGGGGTGGCCGCTTACACATGTCCACCAGGAGCACCTAACCCGCCCAAGCCTGTGTTCTACATTCTCTCCGGCTGGACTGTATGTCATCAGCCTCCTAGGGGCTCATGACAGGGTCACCAACAGCAGCCAGGGAAGATGTCATTCTATGTCATGGACACCAGAGTTTTATGTGTGAGCTCTCCTCATGCTACTTGTGGGAGTGGAGATCAAGGCAGCCTTCACTGGTGTGCCTGGGCAGACACAGCCACGTACGGCTCTGAGAAGGGAGCCTGCGCAGATGCCAAAGTCCCCACGTACATGGGAGGAACAGACCAGAGGCCAAGGCAGACATCAGGGTCCAGTGTCTTGGATGAGTTGTCCCCTTCTCCTGAGCCTCTGCCTTTTCCCCAGTGATAAACAGCATCACAAGAGCTCCCTGGACAGACATGTCCCGTACCCCACCATGCGCTGCTATGCTCGGATACAGCTGCTCAGTGGTAGCGCTGGGCCTGGAGACCAGGTCTGTCTAAGACCACGGCTGAGACTCAGCCTTGTCTTCCCGAGTGAGCAAGAACACCACGCTTTGGAATCCATCGGGGAGAATCCTTCTTTCAAGGTGACCTTGTTGCAGGGTGCAGGTTCCCGAGGGAGGGCTGTCCCTCAGCTGCTCAGGGCTTGGGCTCTCCACCACCAGGCTGCGGCTAGATGGCACACTCAGGTGCAGATGCACGGCTGTGCGCCCACAGCTTAAGTGTGCAAGTCTCATCTCTCTCTCTCTCTCTCTCTCCCTGAGGAGGGAGAAGGGTCTCCTGATGCTCTGAGTGGGGGAATCGCTTGCTATTATCACTGAGCTCTTGCACCCCGGCCCCCAAGCAATCCGGAGGCCCATGTCTCTTTCTGTTGGGAGCAGCTGTGGCCCCTAGGTGCACAAGCCCTGGCCGCTCTTCTCTGTCCTCTCAGTGCTTGGCTCTGAAGGTCGGTGCAGTCTCAGGAGGTGTGTGGGTGAGTGGGTAAGTAAGGCCAGATTAGGAGCAAGGACCAAACAGGATCCCTGAGAACTGGAAAGGAGCAGGGAAGACTGCAGAGAAAGAGAAGCTTGGGAAAGCAGCCTGACAAGGTGTTTGTACACTCCTGGACTCACTCCTGACCTGTGCATGTGTATATCAGACTCTGCATCAAAGACTTGGAGGATGGATGCAAGGGTTTCAGACCGGCCACGCATCTGCAGGACGGCACACCTGCACAGCACTGTGGAGTCCAAACAACGGAATGGACGTTGAAACCACAATCTGCAGAGACCTGGTCTGAACGAAGAAGCTGAATTCATCCAGGTCAAGTGCCTCCTAAAAACAAACAGCAGTGCTATCTATACATTGCACTCACACAAGACTGAGTCCCAGAACCTAACATTCAAAATGATCAGGTATAATCCAAAATGCCTCGGCAAACAGAGAATCAGAAAACCCTCAACTCGTCTTGGAAGAGATAATTAACAAACATCAAGGCCAAGATGCCACATAAGTTAGAATCATGTGACAAAATTTTGTCCCTGGTGTCCTGAGGATTAGTTGACAAATGAAACAGTAAGATACTTAAAGTGCATGATGTGAGAATTTCACATACATTGTCTGGTAACTTTGAAGGACCTGCAATAAAAATGCTGCAAGATGGGGAAAATACCTTTGAAAGAAAAAGATACAGAGTTTCAAAGAAATACAAGTTATAAAGAAAAGCAAATGGAAATTTAGTGCAGAAAAATACAAAACATAGAAACTGCATGGTCACAACAGCAGAATGGAGATGACAGAGGAAAGAGTCAATAAACTGAAGCCAACAGAAATGATCTGATCTGAGAAACAGAGTAAAACATGTTAAACAACAAAAAACTCGAAAGGTGACGCACAGGACAAAACCAAACTGTCTAATTGGTAGTGTGGCTGGAATTCCAGGGGAAGAGGAAGAAGAATACAGTGCAGAAAAAATCTGAGTCACTGATCACTGGCCAAAGATACACAATGTCAAGTCGAAAGCTAGTAAACCAGGAGTAGGACAAGCCCAGGGAAATCTACTCCCAAATGTATCATGATGACACTGGTGGGATCTAAAGACAAAGAAAATCTCTGAAACAACCAGAGAAAAATGATATATTATTTAAAAGGGACTGAGAGTTTGAATGCCAGCAGAATTCTCATCAGAAACCATGGAGGTCAGAAGGAAGTAAAACAGCGATTTTATAAAGTGCTCAAAGATGAGAAAGAAACTCAGAATTCTATATCCAGTTTAAAAAAAAAAAAAACCTCTTCAGAAATAAAGCTAAAATTAAGACACGTTCGGAGAGAAACAAAAGTGCTGCCAGTCGACGTGAGCTAGAAGAATCGCTGAAGGAAGGTCTTTAAGCAAGAAGGGACAGGAGACTGGAGGGGGCAGCCTGGGAGCTTAGCAGTAAAGGCAGAACAAAAGGAATGGTAATTATCTGGCTACATATCATGGACTGCTCTTCTGCTGAGTTCTTTAAAAAAAGGAGGCAGACTGGGACAGATTGCTCTGAAAGTTAAGTATGCAATATTATAATCCCTATAAAGAGAAAATAGTAAAATAACCTAACAGTTAAACAGAAGCTAAAAAACAGAAGTTAAAATAGCCCCAAAGAAGGGAAAGGGAAAGAGAAATGAAAAACAGAGAAGAGAGAAAACAAATAATTATGTAACAATAAAGTAATAATAAATGAAATGTTTAGATAGATATTCTATCATATTAGTAATTACTTTAAGTGTAAATGAACTTTCTTCACCAATGAAAAATAACAATGTGTCAGATGGCTTGAAAAAACAACCCAAGTGTGTGTTGTCTACAAGAAATTCACTTAAATTATAGACATGGAGGAGTTAAAACTAAAAGAATGGAAAAAGTATACCATGTAAACACAGTAATCTAAGAAAAGTTAGTATTGGTCAAAGTAGATTGAAGAGCACAACTTCCAGGGGTAAAAAGGAATTCTACATAATGACAAAGGGACAGCTCACAACAAGGACATAGCAACCCGAAACCTTTATGTACCTAACAAATGAGTTTCAAATAAAGCAAAAACTGACAAAACTGAAAGGAGAATTAGGCAAACACACAATCACACTTGGAGACCTCACTTCTCTCTCAGTAACTAACAGAAGTGGTCGACAGAAAATCAAGGACACAGACATGAAAAACACCACGAGTCAACTGGTTTCAACTGACATTGACACAACACTACCTGATCACAGAATAGATGTTCTTTTCAAATGCACACTAAAAACTGACCAAGATATACCGTATTCTGGGGCATAAAACAAACTAACAAATTTGAAATAACTGAAGTCATTTAAGTCATATTCTCTGATCATAATGGAATTAGACTAGATATTAACAACAAAGATGACTGGAAAACTCCAAACATTTGGACAGAAAATAAGGCACTTTTAAATAATCCATGGGTCACAGAGAAAGTCTTTAGGGAAATTAAAAAACAATACATTGAACTGAATGAAACTGAAAATACAGCAAGTCACAATTTACAGGATACAGCTGAAACAATATTTAGAGGGAAATTTATAGTATTATATGTGTATTTTACAGAAGAAGGGTCTCAAGTTAATAATCTAAGCTTCCACTTTAAACAAGAAGGAGCAAAGTAAAACTAAGGAAGGAAATAATAAAGGTAACAACACAAACCAATGAAATTGAAATAAGGAAAATGAGAGAGTAAAATACATGAAGCCAAAACTGTGTTCTTTGAAAAGATCAATAAAATTGATAGAGCTTTAGTAAGACTGATTACAAAAAGAAGAAGAAACAAGTTATCAACATTAGGCATAAATAAGGGGATGTCATGACTGACTTCACAGACATTAACTGGAGAACGAAATATTCCTACAAGTAACTCTATGCACAACATTGAACAACATGGATGAAACAGACCAACATTATCAAAAACTACAAACTACCAAAATCACATCCAAGACAAGATAAACAACTGGAACAGTCCTATAACTATCACAGAACGTTAACTGACAGTTAAAAACCTTCTGAAATCACTAGGGCCAGATATTTTCACCATTAAATTCTATCAAACATTTAAAGAAGAAATACATCAACTCAGGATAATCTTTTATAGAAAACAGAGAAGAAGGGAACACTTCCCAAAACATTTTAAGAGACTGGAATTACTCCAATATGAAAACCAGAAGAAGTCAGAATCCAGAAAGGTACAGATTAATATTTCTCATTAACTATGTAAAAATTCTCAACAAAGCACTGGCAAATCAAATACAGCAATATATAAAAAGAATAAGAAAGCAAAATTAAGTGGAGTTTGAGGAGTCAAAAGCTGATTCAATATTTGAAAAATGAACCTATATATAAAGCTACAGTAATTAAGACAGGGCATAAATCAGTGGGACAGACTAGAAACAGACTCGCACAAATACAGAAGAAAAGGAAATTCGATGGACAAATGACAGTATTTCCAACAAATGGTTCTGGAACAATTGTAAAGCCACATGCAAAAAAAAAAAAAGATTCTAGATACAGACCAAGCATCTTTTATAAAAACTAACTAAAAAATGTGTTGTAGACCTAAAACTAAAAGGCAAAACTATAAAACTTTCAGAAGGTAACACAGGAAAAAAATCTAGATAATTGTGGGTTTAGGGAAAAATTCTTAGAGACAGTATGATCCATAAAAAAAGAAAGTTGGACCTTATTAAAAGTAATTTCTGCTCTGTGAAAAGTACTGTTAAGTTACTGAAAAGAAAAGCCACAGGCTGAAAGAACATATTTGCAGAACACATATCTGATCAAGGACTTACATCCAAACTATAGAAAAAATTCTTAAAACTCAACAATAGGAAAATAAACCAATTATAAAATGGTAAAAGGACATCACAGCAAAGAAGATATACAGAGACAAACAAGCATATGAAGAGATTTTTAAAATCATTTGTCATCAGGGAATTATAGATTAAAACAAGGTACAATTATATGCCTATTAGAATAGCTACACAAACCTCCAAATCCAACAGTACAGACTGCTGATGAGAATGTGAGGCATTCTGGATGTTCATTCACTGCTGATGAAAACACAAAATGGTACAGCTACTTGGGAGAGAATCTGGCACTTTCTTCTAAAACTAAACAGAGGCTTTCTACATGAACCAGTAATTGTAGTCCTGAGTATTTACTCAACTTATCTGAAAACGTATGGCCACACTAAAACCTACCTGTGAATATTTATATCAGCTTTATTCACTTAGTGATAAAAGCTGGAAGCAACTTAGATGTTTTTCAATAGATAACATGGATAAGCTATGGAACATCCATACAATGGAATATTATTCAGTCAAACAGAGTGATCCATCAAGCCACAAAATGACATGGAGTTACTTTAATGTGTATTTGCTAAGTGAAAGAAACAAGTCTGAAAAAGTTACATAGTATATGATCCCAACTATGTGATGTTTTTGAAAAGGAAAAGCAACAGAGACAGAAAACTCTTATATGTAAAACATACACAAATTAACCACAACAAAAGCATTTAGAAGACTGGCAGATCCCAGGAAGGGGTGTAGACTGGGTTAAGAAAATCTAAGTGTATTACAACTTGTGAACATATGAACAACCTCACTGAAGTTGGAAAGGAAAACTAGTGATCCAAGCAACTCTGGAAATGAATCTGTAAGACTAAAAGCAAAAGGAATTGCATATACACACTCTACTTGATAAAGTTGTTTCCCATGGAGGTACAGGTTAAAGATTCTCATACTGCTCTATGGTATACTGGACTTGATCGATTAATTAAGTGGCTGGTGGAAGGTGGGTGCCAGTTATATTAACTTCTCAAACTATTAAAAATGAACAAGTATGAGCCATAATAATAACAGTCTAAGAAAGTCATGTATCAACTGAGGCAAAAAAAAAAAAAAAAAAAGTAAAAACAAGGGTCAACATCTGTTCATGATAAAAGCTCTCAACCATTTAGGAATAGAAAAGTAACACCCTCAACCTGATAAATGTATTGACAAAAAAAAAAATCTCTAGTGCTAATTATCATACTTAATTGTGGAAAAAAAATGAAGGCATTTCCCTCAAAATTAAAAAAATGCAAGGATTACCACTACTATTCAACACCATAGTACAAGTTCTAGCCACTGCAATAAAGAAAAATAAATAAAAGTCCAACATTTTGGAAAAAAGAAAACTGTCTCTATTTATAGACAACATGACGCTCTATGGTAAAATGCCCAGGAATCTACCAAAAAAAAAAAAAAAAAAAATCTTTGAATGAGTTTAGCTAGGTTACTAGATACAAAGTCAACACAGCAAAATCACACTTCTAGGTTAGTGATAATAGTTCCAAACAAAAATACTTAGATGTTAATCTAAAATTATATGTAAGATCCTTATGTGTAAAATGAAATGCTGTTAAAAGAAATCAAAGAATACCTAAGTAATTTTAGAGACATACTATGCTCATGGATAGGAAGCTTCAATATAAAAATTACAGTTCTCCACAAACTGATCTAAAAATTTATTTCTATTCCAGTCAAAATCCCAGGGAATTTACTGTAGATACAGACAAGCTGATTCTAAAACTTATATGGAGAGGTAAAGGAACTTGAATACTCAAAATACTTTGAAAAAGGAAAGAAAAAACTAGTTGGAGAAGTCACATTAACAGTTTTTAAGACTTACTATGCTCTACAGGAATAAAGGTAATATGAAATTTGTAAAGGGGTAAACACACAGATTGATGGAATCTGATAGAGATTTCTAAGAGACACACACAAGTGTGTCCAAATGGTTTCTGACCAAGGTACAAAAGCATTTCAATGAAAAAAGGATATTTTCAAAAGTGGTGTTGGAAAACTGGATATCCACATGTAAAACACTGAATCATAATATAAATCTCAGACCTTACAAAAAGTTAATTCAAAATAGATCATATCTCTAAATGTAACACTTTAAACTAAAAAAGAAAAACCTGAAAGAAAACTTAGAACATCTTTGTGGCCTGAAATTAGGCAAACAATTCTTAGTAAGATGTGTCATCAAAAGAACAATCCATAAATTAAAAAAATTGGACTTCATCAAAATGACAAAAAAAATTGGTCTGTGAAAGTCAGCATTAACAGAATGTAACACAAGTTGCAGACTGGGGGAAAATATTTGGAAATAACATACTCAACAAAGAACTTATAACCACAATATATAAAGAACTCTCTAGAGTCAATAGTATTAAACTACCTAATTAATAAATGGGCAAAAGACTTGAACTGATAGTTCGTTCAAATGGTAAATGTTTGAATACGTGTTCAACATAACCATAAGGGAAATGCCACCTGAAGCCACAATGAGATGGCATTACACATCTATTAGAATGGCTATAATAAAAGTTATGTAAACAAACAAAGGTATACCTACACTATGGAATATGACAGTTAAAAGGCATAAACTACAGACACATACAAAAATTTGGCTGGATCTCAAAGGCATTAAGCTGAATGACAGAAGCCAGGCTTGAAAGGTTAAATGCCGAGTCCATGTCCATGTGTCATGGAGATGGAGAACAGACCGGTGGTTGCTAAGAATCAGGAGAGAGGTGGGGGGGGGGGCAGCAGTGACAACAGAGGGGCAGCAGGAGGGAGCTTTTAGGATGATGGAGTCCTGATTACAGTGGCAGCTATGGAAATCTATACATGTATTAGAACTCAGTGCTGCAGTTTTACTACATGTTAGCATAAAAAAAATAAGTTGGAAAACATAGAAGGAAACCTTTTCCAATCATTTGGTCTTTAATCAATCTCCCTGACGTTCAAGATGTCCACTTACAGCAGAGTCTTGGTCACATTCCCTGCAAATGATTTCCTCTCTTCAGTGTGAGCATCGGGCCCGGTCTTCCTTGCACTCATTTGGGGACGACACTGTGGTCAGGGGAGAGCACCCCTGCCACGGGAGACAGAGCAGCTCCACTTCCCTGTGATTGGCCAGGGCCTAGAACTGACTACTGGGTGTCTACTGCAATCTGCCAAGCCCCACTCAGGTGTTCCTGTAATTAGCAGAGGAGGCTAAGGCCATTTAGGCCAAGAGGAAGCTGTTCAACCTATGCCCATGGCTGGGGATGCAGTTCTGTCCTAAGTACTGAGACCCATGGGACCCCTGCAGCCCTACAGCCTCCCAGACATGTTTGGCAAGAGTAGCAGCTGCTGGCCAGAGTGGCGGGTCCCAGTGGGCTTTCCTGGGCCAGGGAACTGGGCCATGTCTGGCAGGGGGAGGGCGCTCATGGGCCCGCCTCAGGTCCCTGCGAAAATAACTTGTTTTATTTCAACATGCTCCCCACAGCCTCCACAAACCCAGAAGTAACAGAGAAGAAACAAAAGGAAAAAAAAGCTTATAGGAGGTCACTCCAAAGGTTCAGGAATACAGCATTTTTGTTTATACATGTCCTACCAAACCAAACGATGTGAATTAAACATATGTGTATGACGTCAGATTAGCACCCTGCACAGGCCTGAGCTTCCTGACAGCGGGACAGTGCATGTGTCATATGCAAGCATGTGAAAATCTACTGTGGACCCGCAATCCAGGTCAGGATGGCACATGGCCACCCACACATGGCCACAGCTCTGCCAACAGGCAGACTGGCCATGACTGCGGGGAACAGAGCCCCATATCAATCTTTTTTTTTTTTTTCAATTTTCAGAGACAGCACGCACAAGTGGGGGAGGGGGCAGAGGAAGAAAGGGAGAGAATCCTAAGTAGGCTCCATGCTCAGGGTGGTGCCTGATGGGGGGCTTGATCGTATAACCCTGGGATCATGACCTGAGTTGGACGCTCAACCAACTCAGCCACCCAGGTGCCACTTACATCTTTATTTCTAATGTATTACAGGACAGGCTACGAACCCCTGTGGCACTGGCTGGTGTGCACCACCACTGTCCCCCGGAGCAAGGAGACCAGGAGAGATACCAATCAACTGATAGGGGGTCAGGGGGCCGGGGGGCCTGGGTCCTGACAGATGGGCAGGAGTTTCCCGGGCAGAAGGGAGGCATTTCACATACAGGAAATGATCCTGCAAACAGGGGAGACTGGAGAAGATGCCTGGGCAGACAGTGGCTGTTTCAGAAGTGAGAAGAGGCTCTCATCTAGAACCATGCACAAGCCACTCCATTTTCTACTGTCATCGTCTTTGTAAGGGCTAAACCAGAGGGCCGTTTTCCAGCTGGGGGAACCTTGTGCTGCAGCCTTTCCCAGGCGTGGACCTCTGTGACCCAGGAATTGCTGAGGGCCCAGATCACAGACACGCAGACAAGACTCAATACCAATGGATCCTATCCACCCCATGTGAGAGGCTCTGATAGCTTTTCAGCTAACGGTCGCTAAAGCTGTATACAGAGGGAGAATTCATGGCCTCCAACATCACAAAAGAGAAGGTACCTTCCTGCTACTCTCTCTCTAAGGCACGTGGCTCACCCAGGCCAGCCAGCCTCTGCAGGCCTGTGTCCGCAGTGATATTTCAGACACTAGGGGACAGCCTGGCCTCTCCGGGGGCACAGCTCCATGCTCTCTGGCTCATGGTGGGGAAGGAGACACATGAAGAAAGTTGGCCCCACCCCGGGCCCCTGCTCTGTGTCCCGCCTTCCCAGACACTAGCTTCCTGAGCTGTTAGAAGCTGTCACTGATCTTCCACTAAAGTCCTCAACACACACTGTGCAGAGCTTGCATCACTATCCTCATTGAACAAACAGCAAAAGCAGGCTCAATGCCATGGCCTGACTACTGTCCACCCTGCTGGCTGGGTGTTGGCCTCCTGTCTGCTGCTCCCTGGGGCCTGGAGGGTAGGGCCTGTGCACCATAATGCCAATGCGGGTTCTGGTGACAGGGTGCGTGTCTGTCTGCACACCAGTCCTGAACTCAGTGGCTTGGCCAGGGCTTTCTGTTCTGGAGGAGTCATCCTGGGCTCGCACCTCTTCAGTGCCCACTTACCAACTTCCTCCAGGAAGTGGAGACCCACACCGTGGCTGAGTGGTGGCCGATAACCCTGGGGGTTTGGGGTGCAAATAGTGACCATGTGGAAGATTAACTACACCAGTGACTTTGATAATGGACAAGTCAGAGAAAATCGGCCTCTGTCCCCCAAAAAGAGACACTAATGCCTAAACTTTTGAGACCCTTCTGTGAAAACTAAGTGCAAACAGTAGCTGCCATCTCTGGTGGGCATCTGGTTCCAAGCCCGACACCCCTGTGGCCCTAAGGGCCAACACTTCTGAGCTTTCCTTCTTAGCTGCTGGTAGACACCTCAGGATGGGCCCACACCCAGGATGGTTACTTGTGCTCGAGGCTCTGTTGTAAGATAAGCCGACAGAACGCTTGAAGATGAAGGCATGTGGCTTCCAGAGGAAACCTCTGGAAAGTACTACCACCTACCCCCCTTTTCAGAAAATACTCAACTACTCCTCTAGGTATTACACCCTGGATCAACTCATAAGGTGCCAAGTAAAGACGGCCTCAATGCCTGTGGCTCTGAAACGGCTTCTGCTGGCCTAACCGCCACTGTCAGGGGCTGAGTTTTGAACCACTTTCCACAATCATATCTATTCTCGCATAAGAAAAACTGCCAACGTGTGAAGTACTTCAGAGTACTGAACGTGGTTCTTGGTACCCAGTAGGTAATCAATAAATGCCTGGCCGGTTGTATATGATGCAGGGTTGAAAAGCTATTTTGGAAGGTAGCTGTGCTCACCACTATACCACCAATGCTAGAAAGGCTATTTTGAAAGAAATGTCCCTCAGAGGTTCTGAGCAATGCTGAGGAAACGGGCACAGTTACTATTTTGAAAATTCACTTGGAAATTCTGATCAATTTGCTTACAAATCAACAATGGTTCATAACAAGTGCTGACATTTATTAAGCACTTACTGCATCCCAGGCACCACACAAGCTGCTGTACTGTATTGAACCCTTGAGAGCCACCATGACTCTGGGGTGACTGTCCTCTCCCTGGCGGGTGAGATCGCCATGGGCTCAGGACGGAGCAGGCTGTCTGAGGGCACACTGAGAAGGCCCGGGCTCTTAGGCACAGGCCTGTTATAAGCAGCACATGCTCTGTCACCACCCCTTCGGCACGCCCACGGAAGTTCACGACCGGGCTGCGTCCTGCCCCCCGCCCCCATCTCGGTTTCCTCCTGGTTGGTCAGGATGAGTGTGCAGGTGCGCGCCACGTGGAGGCTGTCAGAGCTGACCTGAGGGAAGAGCGCTCTGTCCACAGGGCCGTGCAGATTCAAGGGCTGGTGGTCCATCCCTGGAGTCTTCTCCCCCCACGAGAACGCATGCTTCGCCAAGTGGCAGTCGGGGAGGGGACAGGAGTGGCCAGCAGACCCTCGTGCCCCCACGCGGGTCTGCCTACCTTCCTCTCCCTTCTGGGCTAGCCACAGGTGGCCCACACTCCCCTCTGCCCCCCCCCCAGGCAAGGCAGGCGGGTGGTGTCCCCCACAGCCTGGGGCTGCTTAGGGATGGGCCTGCCGTGGAGGACTGCATCCTGGCCATACACGAGCTTACCCTGCCAGCCCGGGACACAGGCCCGGGCCCCACCACACGGCACTCTGCTTCCGGTTCTGTATGTGTATTCTTGACCCACTGGAGGTGGTGCTTGGCCTTGCTGCCAGCAACGTGGTGCCTTTAGTTCCTAAATTTCCTTTTCTTGGCTAATGTCAACACAGGTCAGGGAAGGAAGAAGGATGTGCAAGGTGATGCTGCCTGTGCCTGGGCCCCCAAAGTCCACGTGGGTGTGCAATTCCCTCCTGCTACCTTGGGGGTGATGGCTCGGGGCTCTGCCTTGCTTCTGGATCTAGATCTAGCAGATGCCAGAGTGAGTGTATGACACAGGTGAATTTGGATTTGTTAACAAGAACCACAGTGGTATGCATCTCTAGCTAAAGGCCAAAAAAAAAAAAAAAAAAAGAATTTGGGATGTAATTAAGAAAAATAAAACTGAAAAGTGTCTAGAATGCACAACACAAACTCTTACTATCCCTTTGTATAGACAATGAGTAACTTTTGGGAGCAATATAATTTTTGATATTTTATTATTATTTTACATGTTTTATTTATTTCTGAGACAGAGAGAGAGAGAGAGACAGCATGAGCAGGAGAGGGTCAGAGAGAGAGGGAGATAGAGAATCTGAAGCAGGCTCCAGGCTCTTAGCTAGCTGTCAGCACAGAGCCCAATGTGGGGCTCGAACACACAAATCATGAGATCATGACCTGAGCCGAAGTCAGATGCTTAACTGACTGAGCCACCCAGGTGCCCCAATCTTTGGTATTTTAGAATAGTGGTCCTCAAAGTGTGGTCTGGGGAGCTTTAGGGGTCCCTGAGACCCGTTTAAGGGGATTTTCACAGCAACACTAAGACGTTACTTGCCTTTTTAATTCTCCTGCTCTCACAAGTATATAGTGGCCTGTGATACCACAACAGATTAAATGACAGGGTAGCCAGGAGAATCCAGCTGTCTTCCATTAAGAGACTGGCAAACACAGAAAAAATGCCAGTCTTCTCAGTAAGTGTTTTTGGTTTTACAAAATAGTCTTTTTAGTATAAAATAGATCATTTTTGATAACATATAGCAAATTCATTGTTATTTTAAAAGAAATTAAGGCCTTAAGAAATCTTCAGGTTAATTTCCTGCTTGGGAAATGTAGACAGACATAACCCTCACGATACAAGCTCTTTGGGGACCTCAGTAATGTTGAGGAGACAGAGGGGTCCAGATGCACAGAAGGTCTAAAGGGTTAAGCTGGTCCCCTTCCAAGCCTGGCCAGGCTGAGCAGGGCACTGCGCTCATGAATAGAAATGCTCTCGCACGCTTGTCTGGTCCTGGGTGCACAAGAACACAATCACAGAGCTCATCTCACAGACGGATTGGACTATTAGCCCTTGGAAATGAAGCTTCTGCCTCGTGCACGTGCGGGGAGATGACGCGCTCACCCAGCGAGGCTCGCCAGGTGAAGGGGGCATGACATTCTCACAGCGGCCCTTGCGTGTATTTGTACTCACCTTCCTGATAATTAGAGGGCCCGAAACTTATTTAACAAAAGAATTATGCCCAAGACTGTAAGCTCCAACTTAAGGAAGCCTACAGAGAGATGATTAAACTGTGAATGTCCTGGTACAAATGTGAATAATTATGTATTAACACCCTTCACCATTCAAATAATTGTCATTCAGCTCAAAGCAGAAGAACCAACTCTGAACAGGTGTTAAATGTTTCCGAACAGTATCAGAACCACAGAGAAACACACGGTGTGAAAATGCCGAGGGGGAGGGAAGGAGGATACAGGCAAGAATGTGCACCTGAGTGCATGTTGAGTGTTGGGGGCCACTGAGAAAAGGGGGGATCAAAACCAAGCCTGAGCCTCTTGTACCCGGGCCCCTGTTCACCTCACCTAGGCTGTTCTCCTTTGGGGTACTCGCTTTCTCCAATTACATTCTCCCAGCTTTCATGGCCAGGTTGCTGGGACCCACCCCTAGCTCCCCTAACCAGCCCTCCAACCGGCCCACTCCTCAAAAAGAACTGAACACTGTTCCCATACACGCTCACACGCAGGAGCAGTGTTCCCTCCCTGCACAACCTTGTGAGCAAAGCAACAAAAAGATGGAGAATTGGATTTAAAAAGACACAATGCTATCAGTGTACGCAAGACCATGTTTTCCAACATTGATGTCCCTTTATCCACCGAGTCAGCGACAGGAAGGCCACTACTGACATCACATCACACTTTCCCTTTGGTGGCTTCAGTCATGCGGCAGACAAAGGATCAGGTGACAGCATTTCGGACCCATGCCATTTCGTGCTAAATACACAATAATGTGTATACGTACCACCCCACCCTGCTTCCAGCCTAGTTCAGAAACTCCTGTGCATCCTGCTGGGAACTTCTAGAAGCCTCCTGCTAGCCCTCCCGAATAGTGGAAAGGGAGCCTTGCCAGCTTCACCAGGAAGCCTCTTGGGCTGCTCCTGGAAAGCCTAAACATCATTTGCTTCCTGACGCAGGGCAGTGTCCCACAGGCCTAGGCCCAACACAGAGATGCTCTGTCCTTGGACTTAATTTCTGGGAACACTGCTGACAAATCCACAGGGGGTGGGTGGGTCTGCATGGTCCCCACCCATGCAGCTTCTTGAGCTTCTGCAAAACAGCCCTAAGGTCTGTTAAATAATTTTAGCTAACTTTTGAAGACCAACCTAACAGAAAGGCGCTAAGCCCTTAATTTCTTAATGAATTATTCTTTACCGTAGGACAGGGATTATGTCATGGATAAGGCATATCATTACTGACAGAGCTGTCAGGAGGACAGGCAAAAGGAAAACTGGCAAGCTTTAATTTCTCTGCAGAGAAATGAGGGGCTCTTTGGGGATTAATCTCAGTATCAACATTGAGCCTTTGCCGCAGGGCAGCTGAAGAATTCAAAAGAAGTTGTGACTGAATTCTGAGTGATGGAATCTCGCTCCAATTGTGCAGCTCTCTTTGGTGTCTCACCTATTCAAATGAGGACGAGGCTGTGCAGGTGTGGGTAGAGGAGGTCGCCACAGGACAGGTAACGAATGCATGTGCCCTTTGCAGGGGCGACAAGGACGGAGGGAAGGCCAGGCAAAGGCCCGTTGTGATGCCACACTGCACTCACGCTAAGAAGTTCTCCCGGGCAGAGAGAGAAAACAGTAGGCCAGGGGCGCTTCGACCTGCTGCCTGGCCAGGTGGGTGCAGGGACCAGGGCCAAGATGCAGAGAGGGGGCTGCTGCGGACAACCCTGTGAGACAGCTTGCTGCCGGCTTCTTCAGCTTTTCACACTTGGCATTAGATTTGTCACCTGCAGCCAGTCCTCATCCATGACAAACAGAGGAGGTCGGAGGTTCTCCCTCTGTTCTGGACGCGAGAGTGCACTTACTTTCTAGGAGTCCCTGGGACTGTCTGCAAAGCCCAGGCTGGAGGCCGAAGTGAGCAGAGCACAGAGCCTGGGGCACAGAGACAGTGGGATCTCTGGCTGGTGATGGGAAGGAGCCACCCTGGGTTGGGGGTGGTGGTGGTGGTGGTTGGGGACTTTGCTCCTTGGCTAAAGGCTGGTCTACGGTGTCACAAGAGAGGTGTGGCTGTTGTCATCAGTTCAGTACTGCTGCTGGGGAAAATGGGCCTGTGCCTGTCCACAACCACTCAACCCTACTCGTGACCCCTGGGTACCACTGGGACAGCAGTAGGGTGCTCAGGAACCACACAGCCTCAAGGTAACACAGATCTTTCTTTTCTTAAATTTTTAAAAATGTTTACTTTTGAGAGACAGAGACAGAGCATGAGCAGGAAAGGGCAGAGAAAGAGAGAGAAACACACACAAAACCCAAAGCAGCCTCCAGCCTCTGAGCTGTCAGCACAGAGCCTGACGCGGGGCCTGAACTCGCGAACTACAAGATCACGACCTGAGCCGAAGTTGGACCCTAACCGACTGAACCCCCCAGGCATCCCTAACACTGGTATTTCTTAACGTCACTTCAGAAGGAGCACATTGTTCTATGTAGCAGGTGATGTTCCAAATTCAGGCTCACATAATGGGAAGGAGAAAAGACGCAGTGTATGTTCAGATTTACTAGTTTCTTACTCATTTATTCAATAAATATCCAATCAGCAGCTACTATGTGTATGCCAAGAGGGGAGGGGGTTGGGGCAAGGGAGTGGGGGAGCCCCAAGTGCATGGCCAGGGCTCCAGGTGGCAGTCCATCTGCTCAGATCCCTTCCTGGAAAACACGGTAGTGGAAAACTAAAACAAACAAACAAACAAACAAACAAACAAACATGAACCAGCATGGAATGAAGGAGACCTCAAGGTAGACAGCAGGGTGGTGACGTGAGAGTCACTCCTGATTCTACCAAGTGGTCAACACAGAAGCTAGGGCCAACTTCAAAACCAGCTTACTCTCCCAAGTACGAGCCACTTGCATGGCTCTGTATGGTCACGGCGCAGTGAGCAAAGACTGCCATGGTGAATCCACCCTTCCTGGCGTGTGAGCAGAGAGCTCACGTTGTGAGGTGACAGGTGTACTCATTCCTGTCCTCTGTGCCACTACTAACCATCTGAACTCATTCTCTAAAGTTCAGTCCTCAACTTGAAAACGAGGGTCCCAGCATCGAGGACTGAAAGTAAAATCTGCACCAAGAGTTCAAAGGAGTCCCCATCACATGGAGAGTGCTCAGTGCGTGTGAGCTGCTAATGGAACCACAGTCACAAAGCATGAGGCTAATCGGCTCCACCTGGACCCGGTAAACAGTGCAGGTCTGTGAGGCAAAATTACCGCTCTGCAGAAATCGTGTGCATGCAAAGAGGTACACTTGAACGTGAAATGACGTAATGGTGGGGAGAGGGGGTCTCAGCTGAAAGTGCACGACCACTAAGGAGACACAATGTGTTAGTGAGGATAGGGTGACCACAAAATCGAAACCTTGGGGCCCTTGGCCCTGGCCAGTCTATATGGGGGATGGCCATGTGGGCTCACTGGCCTATGAAATCTCCACACTGCTGCTTAAAAATAAAAAAAATTACAAGAATGTGTAAATTATGCTCTGCTGTTTGAGCTTCTGTGGATGTGGAAACACTCCACGAAGGTGCCATCCAAGCACAGCGTCCGTGTTAGGTCAGCGTGCGGTCCAGCCTGCCAGGTATGCGTGCAGCCCCATAAACAGAGCACACTCTGTAGTCCTGGGGCGCTTTCCGAAAGCGTCATGGTGCTGGTACAGCAGGCCTGTCGTGTG
Organism: Hyaena hyaena; assembly: GCF_003009895.1. Lineage (NCBI taxonomy): Eukaryota > Metazoa > Chordata > Mammalia > Carnivora > Hyaenidae > Hyaena > Hyaena hyaena. Next base: position 1,272,492 of record NW_024080899.1, read on the forward strand.
GTTAAACACAACACACGCTCAGGAAAAGGTAGAGAACTGGCACACGGTTTTTCAGGCCTTGGAATGCTGTCTGACACTCAGATTAATGAACCTCTAGGTTGCACATCAGCAACAGACTAGGGAAACATTAATTAAATAAAGTACTCTGTAATGAGATCACTCAACTTTAGTCATTTAACCCAACCCATGGACACAAAAGCTCTGCCAGCAGATGTGGCCAAGCCGAGGGCATAGCTCAAGGGGCCAGTCACACCTTGGGCCCACATGGACACAGATTCTGTGTTATCTTCCACTCACCAAGGGAAGGTGGCTGCGCAGGACTGTCTCCACTGCAAAATGGAAAGGGAACTGACAAAGCCCCTGCTTGGCTTGCTGGCTTAGTAGAATCTGGTGACAAAGTTCAAAGACCTAAAGTCCTTTCCCTAACCATGGCCATGAGATCAGGATGGCCAGCCCATCCTGCGGGGTGCCATAGAGGGCCTGTGAGGGCACTGATGACCCACAGATGGCCTCCTACCAAAGGACATCCTTGTCCTTCCAGGTTTTTTCAACTAGAAATAAAGCTGCTATAAACATCTATGTGCATGATTTTGAGTGGACATGTTTTCAGTTCATGTGGGTAGATACTAAGGAGCATGATGGCTAGACTGTATGGCAAGATTATGCTTAGTTTGTAAGAAACCGCCGAACTGTCTTCCAAAGTGACTGTACCATTCTGCATCCCCACTGGCAATGAACGAGAGTTCCCAGTGCTCCACCTCCTCTCCAGCATTTGCTGTTGTCAGTGTTCTGGATGTTGGCCATTCTAATAGATGTGTAGAGGTATTTCATTATTTCAGTTTGCATTTCCTTGATAATGTAGGAAGTTCAACTTTTTTTTTTTTTTTTTTAATCTGGTAACTTGCCACCTGTGTATCTTCACTGGTCAGGTGTCTGTTCATGTCTTTGGCTCATTTTTCAGTTGGCTTGTTCATTTTCTTCCCAAGTTTTAAAGGTTTTTTTTTTTTTTGCATACTTTAGATAACAGTCCTTTATCACATGTGTCTTTTGTAAATACTTTTCCCAGCCTGCAACTTGTCTTATTCCCTAGATGCTGTCTTCCACAGAGCACTACTTTTTTAATTTTAAGAGTGTCCAACTTACCAATTATTTCTCTCCTGGATTGTGCCTTTGGTGTTTCACCTAAAACATCACAACCCCCAAGGTCATCTAGGTGTTCTGTCTTCTAGGAGTCTTATGGCTTGTGTGTTATGGTCCATTTTGAGTTAAATTTTTGTGAAAGGTGGAAAGTCTGTCGATAGTCATTTCTTTGCATGCAAATCTTCTGTTACTTCAGCAGCATCTGTTGAAAAGATTATCTTTTTTCCACCGAATTGTCTTTGTGGCTTTGCTGAAAATTAGCCCAGTCTACTCTTGGGCTCTTTTGTGCCACTAATCTGTTTATTACTTTATCCACACCATACTGTCTTGATTACTGTAGCTTTTTAGTTAGTCTTGAAGTAGGCTTGCCTCAGTCCTCCAACCTTGTTTTCCTTCAGTGTTGTGCTATTGGCCATTCTGGGCCTCTGTATAAACTTCAGAAGCAGTTTGCTGATATCCACCATTAGCTGGGATTGTGATTAGGACTGTTTGATTTTTAGATCAAATTGGAAAGAACTACATCTTGACCATATAAAATCTTCCTATCCGTGAACATGGGTTTCCTCTCCAACCATTTAGTTCTTTGATATCTTCCATCTCCTCTACTTTTACTCCTATAGAGTAATACATATTGCGTTATATTTAGACCTCAGCATTTCATTTTTTGGGGTGCTAATGTAAATAGTAATATGGTCTTAATTTCACAATGAGCACTTTTTCATGTATTTATGGATCAATTCAGACAATATTTCTTTGTGAAGAGGTTGCTCTTTTTCCCAGTTACTTACTGGACTATCTTTTTATTATGGAGTCAGGAGTCTTCATACATCTTGTGTACAAATCCTTTGTCAGGTATACATGCTGCAAATACTTTCTCTTACTCTGTGGCTTTCCTATTCATTGCTTTAATGATATCTTTTACTTTTAATACAGTGTATTTTATGTTCATAGCCTTATCTGTGTTATAGGAAATATTTGCCTATTAAAATTATGAAGGTATTCTCCATGGTTTCTTCTAAAACATTAGACTCCAAGCTTTACATTTAGGTACAGATATGTACCAAATTAATTTTTATGTATGGTGTGAGCAAAGGGTCAAGGTGATTTTCTTCTTCTTTTCAGATGATACCAAGTTGTTCAGGCACTATTTGTTGAAAAGGTTTTCTCTTCTTCTGCTCTAAGTTTTGATCTTTATGCAAGTACTACAGTATCTTGATTAGAAAAGATTAGAAAGTCTTGAAATCAGGTAATGCTAGTACTACATCTTCATTTAGTTTTCAAGGTTGCTTTGAATATTCTAGGTCCTTTCCATTTCTATATAACTTTAGAATTAGCTGGGAATTTCAAAGCCTGAGTGAACTTAATACAAAGAATAGTTCATGAAGAACTAAAGTCTTGGCAATATTGGCTTTTCCTATGATCAAAGCATGTGTATTTAGGTCTTTAATTTCTCTCAGCGTGTTTTATATTGCTCAGTGGACAGGTCTTCTATATCTTTTACTGAAGTTAATCTTAAATACTTTATATTTTTTAATTTCTTCACACAAAAATAACTTTATATATTAAAATTATATCTTCAACCTTGTTTATTAATTCACTTGTTTTAATAGTTTCCAAAATTCTATATACAATATTCTATGTAGACTATATAACCTGAAAATAAAGACAAGTGTACTTATTCCTTTCTCATACATGTGACTTCATTTTACTTACCTTTTTGCACAGAACTCTGTCTTTACCCTTTTATTATCTGTGTATTGCAGAAAATACATAATAAGGGGGGGGGGTCTGGGCCACCTTCCCCATCTATGCCTTTTTGTTGAATCTCAAGACCATTTACATTTAATGTAATTACCAATACAGTTGGCTTTAAATCCTATCGACAGGCTATTTGTCCTATCTGTTCTCTGTTCCTCTTTCCTTTTAGAATAACTATTTTTAAAATCAGTATCCTATTTTACCTCTTCTATTAGCCTATGAACTATGTATTGACTTATGTTGGTTTTATTTCTTAGTGGCATTTTAGGATTTACAATATTCATCTTTGGTTTATCAAAGTCTGCCCTCAAATAACATTACACTTGCTCACAGTAACATGAAGAACCTTACAGCAGTATATTGTCATTTCCCCAGTTCTACCTTTTGTACTGTTGTTACTCTACTTCTACATATATTATAACCCCCAAAATTCATTAATAATTTTATTGTGAAGTTTAATCTTTTAAAGAAAATAAAACTGAGAAATAATTTTTTCATACTTTTCCACATATTTCTCATTCCTTGTGATGCAGATTCCTCTAGGAATTGTTCATCTTTTGTTCCCAGTAGTTCCTGCCTGATCTCCTGTGGCTTCATGCACATATGACTTAATAATATGCAACAAACTCAAAAGGATGCCATGCAGATTTCTGGAACTCTTTCTTGGCATGGCATGCTTTTCTCCAGTACAGCCACCCAGAACACTAAAACATGTACTAGTGTATCTGCGGCATTATTATTTATAAAGGCAAAAAAAAAAAAAAAAAAAAAAAAGATGAGCACTCTTTATGACACAGGGTAGGAAACAAATTATGGCAAATTCACAATATGGGATACTTAAAAGTAGTTATTAGTAAAAATCTCTACAGGATTCAAAAATAGAGGAATCTCATAAAAATGTTGATTGAAAAGAGCAAGTCATGGGAAGACATCAGTAATACCCCCTTCATATGTAACACCAAACATGGAACAGTGAGGAGGGAAGACAGACATGACCAGAGAGGGCACACAGGTACTTGGCAGTGCTGTGGTACTCCATTTTTTAACCAGGTGGGGCATCGTGGACCTTCCCTTTATTATCAATACCTCACAAATCCTTGATGAATTTTCTTTTATCTGAAACAAGTATTTCATTAAAATCATGAAAATACCAACTTGCCTTCCATGTACTCAACAATTAAGGAGGCTCTTGAAATTGCTCCTTTCATCTGATAAAAAGTGATTCAAAAGGTATTTATTTACATATTATTCACTTGTTCTTCTTGAGGCTTAGATTTTACACAGAAGAGGGAAGAGGAAGAAACATGCAAGCACCTGAGTTCCACACACACTGTCTCCTCCTCTGCTCACACTTTCCAAAGGAGCCCTAAAGCTTGACCTCCAAGCCCCACCCTCTTCACCCCACTGGCCTGGCTTACATTCCTTCAAAGCACTCATGTCACTCCCCAACAGTCTAGGGGATGCACATCATATACACAGTGTATGCATTTCCCACTGACACAGAAGCTCCCTAAGACCCAGAATTTTGTTCTGTTCTTTGCTAAATTCCCAGATCCTGGAAGAGGGCTTTGCATGTAGCTCAATGGGTATCTGTTGAATGACTGATGAGCTGAACTTGGGTCTTCACAGTCAGGCCTAGGGCTCTGCTGGTGAGTGGCATCTGCTCCCCACCCACTCATGGGAGATCTGAAGTCGCCAGCCCTCACCACTCAGGATCATCTCCTTTTCCTCCCAATTGATCTTTACTTTGAAGAAGATGATATTTATGTTTTTTTTAAGTCCAAGGAAAGAATTCAATAAATGTACTGCACTGAATTTCTAGGCTTTCTGACCCCAATATATAAAATGGAATAACGAATCAAGGGTCATTTAACAACTGTGTCCAAGACACTTGGGAAGGGGGAATCTGGACACTGCTCCACGCTTCCTTCCACCTGCTCTTTGGAGAAAGGGGCCAGTGCACACTTGGTCCAGGGAGGGGAGGGCCGCACAGCTATTGCTGCGCCAAACACACCTCCCAGGGGTTTTCTACAAAGCTAGAAATTTCCTGGAATCTACTCAAGTGTCCAAAGGTCACCTGGGAAGTCTAGGTCATGTTTATGGCAGTTCCATAGGCCAGGGCTCCCTAGACTGCACTGCAGGGAGCATTGGCCTTCCCCAACTGCTAACAGGGAGAGAAGCTGTGGAGAATGTTCTGGATTTGGGGAGGTTCAGGAAATTCATAAACTACAGACCTTCTAACCACTGATGCATACACACCGCACTGAAGGGTCCCGCTCAGCTCCCAAGCTTGCTGGTGGTCATGTAATCTGTCCTGGTGAGATACCTTCACATCCAGCAGAACTGAAGTGTTACCAACTGACCTAGATTAACTTCCTCTAGAGTTAAATGTAGGTCTGCTCCTGTCTTCCCAAAGCCCATTTGTGCTCAGCTGTCCTCAGAGCCCTGGGAATGCTTTGCTCACGGCCACGGCAAATCCAGGGAAATCCAGGGACAAGGGAATGGCTGAGTGGGGGGTGGGTTGGGGGGGGTTTCTTTGCTGGTTTCCCGTTGCCAGGTGTGGGTGGGGCACAGTGGGCAGCGACACCCTTGGCTGAGCACTGCAGGGGTCTGGCAGGAAAGGCAGAAACGACTTTGTCTGTAAGGTAGACAAGCTGCACAAAGTTCTCAGAGAATCATCCTGCGTGCTCCATGAGACAGCACACACAGCTCAACTCTCTGATATAATAAACTCAGGGCTTTAAGTTTTGTTTCTAGGATCCAAGGTTAAAACGGCTGAATTTAGAAACTCAAGGGTTTTGCGAAAGCACTGGAGAAGTGGTGCACGTGTAGCGCCCGGGGCCCGGGACTGCCATACCCCAAGGTCTCAAGTAAGGCCTCAGAGAAGAGCTCTGTTCCCAGGCTGCAGGTGGCCTGAGGGTTGACTCTGTAGTGACCCCCTGAGGGCAGTCAGGAACCTCAGGATTCAGGACCTGGTTAGACTTCTGCTTGTAGTCTTGATCTCAGCAAAGCGTCCCCTCTGATTTTCCATGTAAGGTTCCACCTTTCTGAATCACCTCCACTCTGCACTCCAGTTCTACCAACAAGCACGGCTGTACCGTGAATGGAGAGAGAAGGCAGGCCCAGCGTGGCCTTCGCCAGAAGCTGGCCTGCACACAGGGAGAGCAACTTCCTCGGGAAACCCTTCACGGAGGCTTCTGCAAAACGGGTCCAGACAGCCAGGAGACCAAGGCAGAGCCAGGACCACCAGGGGCTCAGGCTTTGAGGGAGGTGAGTGACTCAGTGCAGCACAGGGCCGGGAAATCCAGGACTGTGTGTCCTGATGCAGAGCAAGTGTGACACCCCATATGCAGGCAGCACCTGGGCAAGCAGCTCTGTCCTTTCCTTAGGAGGCCTGACTTACTTCCAAGGAATAGGAACTTCAAAATCATTTACAGGATGTTTTTTCTAGCTTCTCCTTGTAAAATTAAGTAACAAGTGAATAAGGATACCAGGAATTTGTTAGGAAACACGAGGCACATCTTTCTGCACGTGTCATGTCATTGAAGCTTGACAGGCCCACTGCCCCACATCCCCTCGTTTTCTATTCTGCAAAGCAAAAAGTCACGCTTACAAGGATGGGCCCAAACCACGGCAGCTGAATTAGAGGTCGAAGCGTGCTCGGTGCTGGAAATGGCTGCAGCTAATACTTCACAAAGACCTCCAATGGTGGTCAGCCAGTAGACCAGCCTCCTGGGGCACCAATCTGAGAGAAGATGGCCTCAAGGTTAAACCAGACGTGCGCGCATACATGTTTACCCAGAGAAGGATGTCCCACATACAGAGACCACCTAAGAAAGCCAAACATGATCTTCAGGCTGGTGTGAACGAATGAGCAAAGAACCAGGGGTCTCCAGAGAAGATTCAGAAGAGCAACATGGTGGGGTTGGTCTCCATCAGAGCTGAGACAGGTGGGAGGACCCCTTCTCCTCCCTGGCTCTGCAGGGAGTCCTCCCCAGACATGCTGACCCTCCTGTGGGCTCAGTGTGGCCAGCCCGCAGGGACACAAGCCGCGTATCCCATACCCACTGGGCAGAGTGTCCTTGCTAACTTATACTGAACATCAAGAGCACTTCCGAGGACTTGGCTCACAGTGTCCAGGCCTGCTCACTGGTTGCTAGGATTCTGGAGAACACGCTCCATCCGCTATGAAGGCAGCAGGGGCTCCTTGTGCTGGGTCTCTGTTGGTCTCGTTAACCCCTTGGACCACTTTACGTGTCACTGCTATCACCCCACCCTACAGATGGGGAATCAGAGGCTCAGAAAGCCTGTTACTGGAGGAACTGTGTCCTCCAAAATTCAATGCTGAGGTCCCAACAGCCAGTGGCACCTGACAAAGCGACTGCTTGGAGGAAGGGCCTTTACAGAGTGGAGCTCAAGGAGGCTGTTGGGGGGCCCTGAGCCATCTGACTGCTGTCCCTGTAATGAGGAAAGGAGGACATGCAGAGTGACCCTAGGGGACTCTGTCCCTAAAGGGACACACAAAGGGGCAGCAGGCGGGCAGCTTGGGAAAAACCCGTACCCTGGACTTGCAGCTCCAGAGCAGTGAGAGAACACATTTGTGCCACTCGAGCCACCCAGCCCATGGCACGTGCTCCTGCAGTCCAGGCTAGGACAAGGGGTGTGGGCATTTCTCACTCTGGCACCTGCACGCCTGGCAGAAGCAGGGGTGGGGAGTTCCCCAGACACGCAGGTAGGGCCGCATGTGGGCATGGCTCTGTGTGTGGCATGTGGATGAGCACCTAGAGGTCTAGGGGAGAGGCAGCATGTGCAAGAGCCATCCCTCACCCCCTCACAGATTTCAGCTGGATCGAGATCAGCAGGGGAGCAAGGAAACATCCCTCAGGTCGGCCCACGTGGCCTGGAGTGAAGATCTGCCCTTGAAAACAGAGGGCCAAGGGAGCAGAGGCCTCACTTGGCTCCTCTGGGAGGGGGCCTCGGTTCTTCTAGTTCTGCAGTCAAATGGGACCGCCGGCTTCTGAAGGGCCCCGAGGACTTTCAGCCCTCCCGCGTCCTGGGTCAGAGCAACAGGCTCCCCAGGCACGTTGGCAGGTGGGGGCAAACATGGATTTCTGCCTGTAGCTCTGGTCACGTAAGCGGTGTCTGCTCTGCAGGGGCCCAGAAGTCTTCGCCTGAAAACCAAAGTGTTACCTCGGAGGCCAAACCGAAGGGGTCGAGCTGTGGTCAGACTCGGTCAGCTGGCAAAGGCAGTGAGTTCTGTGCGCCTCTGTCGCTGCACTCAGACTTCCCCAGAAACCTCCAGACTGGTAAGGTGAGACTGCATTCTCCATGCACACTGCTCGGCCCTCCCTTATCCAGCCTTACAGACCAGCATGGGGTCGGAGCCGTGAGCACTGTCAACCTTCACACTGAGGAGAAGATCTTTTATTAATACAAATTGGGCCATTAATAATATTTAAATGCATTAGCTTTAACACAAATAAACAAGATCTGCCAATAAAATTTTAAAAACGAATCCTGTATTCTAGAAAAGGAAACCTGGCCGGTGAAGAGGCAGGGCCCCAGCCAGGTGCTAACACTAGACCACGGGAGCCGCGTGTGGGTCTAAGGTGCAGGCTGTGAGGAACATCAAAAGGTGTTAATGGTTTCAATATTTATCTGCTGCAGGGAAGCACTCTAAAAAGAAGACAGAAAAAAAAAAATCTGCTAATGGCTGTGTCTTTGCCATTAAAATGAAAAGCTTAATGCATCTTATAATCAGAGGACAATTTGCAAATCATTAAGAGAAATGTAAAATTCCATTAAAATACAAATCAAGAGACTCTCCCTGGACTAATAATCTTTTTGATATTATTTTGCATTTCACTATTTCTGTTCCAATACCCAGGCCCCACAAATGATCAGTTCCTGAACATGCTATTTACCACAGCCTACTTCTTTAACGAGACCAAGAGAAGGATAATCTGCTATTCAGAGCAGGTACTAATGAAGAATTCCATATATTCTGAAATTTAATTAAAACCCCAAAGATTTCAAATTAGATGCAATTTGAAATGCCTGGGGCAGAAATACATGCACTTGCGTGGCGAGGGTACCACACTGAAAGTTGATACCGTAATTGGTCTTGATGTATTTTTGTGTTGCTGGGCTGAAGCACAGAACTCATAACCATATAAAAATTCTCTGTAGATTACCTGCTCATTGAAAATGCCATCACTCAGGTAGTTCTCCACTAAATTACCATGCCACTAAAATGCACAAAGTGATTCGCAGAGTAGAGTGGCACAGCTGGCCGGCGCTGCCAATGAGTTATGCATGCGTCAACGCGGCCTTTTTTCTTAGTAAAATATGCTCAGTTGAATATTAAAACATAATTGGCATTCAACCTAAGCAGCTTAAACCATTCCGTTATCTTCCTTTAAACCGATTTGGCTCCTCCACAGTTATTTTCAAGGATGCGATTCACAAACTAATGATGCCATCATCCTCAGCTAGATTTTGCTGTTTTACATTGGTCATAAATAGGCGCAGGTTCTAAGGCCTGCTAAGGGACAGCCTTTAATATTAGCTGCTCTTGAACATCAAAGGCCCAATTCTTAAGGAAAAAAAAAAAAAAAAGGGAGGGGATACGCCATTTATGTTGGCTCTTGCATACCTTATTCTAAAAAGAGGAAGAGATGCGAATTTTCTACGAAAAGTATGTCTTGGCCAAGCAATGAGCTGGAGGTCTCATGAGCTCGGCCTCTGGGTTTTCCTCAAACTGTCTAAGGAAAGGCTGGAAAGAAAATGGTGTTCCTGGACCACCCAGCCCAGCTGAGGAAAGGAGCGTGCATCTGCAGAAAAAGGCAGACAATGCATGTACACACACACACACACACGTCTAGGAGTGGATCCTTTACACCCTGTGTTTTGTGCAACAATTAACAGTGGTACTCAAAAAATGCAAAACTAGTTGCCATAGTAACGAAGGTACTGTAGCTTTTGAAGCTGGGAGGGTGGGAGCAGGCAGGACTCACCAGGGACACTACTTTCCGAAACACTGTCCCTATTTACCTTAGTATTTGGAGAGCAGGAGAAATCTGATCTGATTTCTCATGACTTGTCACTCAGACCCGAGATGAGTGACAGGCTGAAGACTTTCCTTCCCCTACTTCGTTCTCCAGTTTTCCTCTTCAGAAGCACCGTATTTTGTGCCATTAAGATACAATACAGTGGCCCAGTGGGCGGAGCCTCAGGAGGTCCGCTCTGTCTGCTGACTCTGCACCGCGCGAGTCACACAGCTACACCAACGGCCTCAGAAAGAGATCAGATCTTTCCGTTCTGACGCGTACATGCAGCCTTTAAAGGAGGACCTATGCTTGTAAATCTTATATTCTGAGTCCGCCTGAACGTAAGGATTGCAGGTAAAAATCATATGTGATGAGGCATTTAAATTAATAGTTTTTACACTTTTTGCTCCTATAAATAGCATTATAGCATTATTGCCATTAATGTGCTAACATTTATACATTTAATGTATTGATAATTTACAGTCCAATTCTCTATACTTTTTTATTAAAATATAATTTTCTCTATAAACCCAGGTGGTAGAGAGAATTCTATTTATTATTTCTTGAATGGTATAAAAATGCACTTAAAAATGCATTAACACTGCCTGTAAAACGTGAATATACAGTATTTTATGACAACAAAAATATTTAAACATTCTCTTTGAAAGCAACAAAGTTAATCTAATGCCTATGGTGGGAATAAAAATTTTGAGAGCACATTTAAGTGAAGAGTCTGTTTTTTCACTTTAAAATATAGACCGGAGAGAAAATTCCTATTTTTTCAAAGCCCATTTAAAATGAAAAGTTGAAGAAACTGACAATGTAATTTACTTTTGTTGGTAGGCAGAAATCTGATCTTCGCTACTCCTAGGTAACAGATACCCATAAGTAACCAACATGGGGGCTGCAGGTGATCTTCCTCAGCGTGTGAACGTAATTAGGGTGACTTTTATTTTCAACAGAAACTTCCACTGGTTCGTTATTTAATTATTGTGCTAGATGTAACAGTTATATTCTAATGTATATTTATTTATCTCATAAAAGCAGCTCTTGTAACAATTTCAAGTACTATTTATTTGCAACAGAGAACCCGCTAAATCCCACACAAAGTCTGAAAGTAGCTGACTTTCAAACCACCTCTTGGTTACCTTTTAAGCTTGGTTAAATTATACTCCGAGACCCTGGTAGGTAGCCTTCACTTAAAGGCATTCTCAAGTTTGTTTGTTTGTTGTTGTTGTTGTTTTTTGCCTGATTTATGGAAACTTCAGGGGACCTAGGCTCTGACCACCTCCCTGGATTTAGGATAGAAATTTCACTGAACCAGACTTCCCAGGAGCCCGTGGAAACTACGATTTGTCAGAGGGCTCCTGGTGTAGAACACCACACATGCTCCTGGGCACAGCAGGCTGTGGTTGTGTTTGGCCACTGCCAGCATATCTGCAGCTGGTACCCATGAACAGCCTCCGTTCTCCTCCGCAGGAGGGGCGCACACTACAATTTCCAGGGCAGGTATGAGGTGACCCTCCGGGTTATGTGAATACTTAACTTCCTCCACAGCAACCCCAGGACAGGATCTACGTTAGATGTGTGGAGAATGAGGCTGGTACCTGAATCTGAAGCACCCTCTGCCCCTCTATTGGCTGCTTCTGTTGTTTAGGGGTCTCCCCAAGATTCCAGACCTTCACTCATCCAGCTGTTTCAGAGAAAAACCACATTTTTTGGCCAGAAGTATGTGGACACCTCCTAAAGGTTCTGGTTAGCTGTGCCAACAATGCCATGGGGTGCTCTGGAGAAGTAGTGGCACCTGGGGACACTCGTTAGGGGCTTGTCCTGATGTGACTTTGTAATCTGACAGCATAGGTGACCAGTAGCTGGTCTTGCTCATGCTTTTCAAATTAAAAAGACAAAAACCATGCTGGCTCTCCCACCTTCTTCTGAGGCAACGGGCAGAGCTCTGGATTAGGTAGACACATGGATACATAACTTAGAACTTTAAAAAGTTGATTACAACAGCAAAAACACTTCTTAAATATGCAATTGTAGGTATCAAACAAAAATCATTAAATTAGAAATGTCAACCTCAGCACAGAGTGAAGCTCTAAGAGTCTAATCCATTTCAACAAATTCCTTGAGAGTGAGCAGTTAATTCTCCAAATAGGAGAGACGTGTATATATATATATATATATATATATACACACACACACACATATACATATATGTACATATATATAATACATATACTTATACATGTGATATGTAGGTATACACACACAAATATATGTGCACGTATCTGTATTTGCCCATATGAAGATCTGTGATGTGTCTGCAGAGGGGTGAGAAGTACAAAAATTGTAGGAATAAAATGAACAAATGGTCTAGAGCGTCCTGATACATAGGCTCCCAGATGAAGGGGAGGAGATGTGAGAGCAACTTGACAAAGCTGTTTGTTTAAATGAATCATTGCTGAAACTAAAAACTTCTCATCCAAGATGTGGTCGCACAGTACAAAGACTAAACAAATACTGAGGACAATTACCAGGCAGGAAACTGCGTAATGAAATAGGAAACAATAAACTACGAAATAATCTGAACCTCAGGCTCTTTGGCCCGTGAAATTCACCAATATGCCAAAGCGTAGTTGATCAGTCAAGATGAAGAGCTAAGGGTGAAGTACGCTGATTGCTTCTGAGCTGGCTTGGCCAGACCCCTGCAGACAGAGCCAGAACCAAGCAGGACAGCGGCCACGGTGCCTACAGAGCCAGCACCCCTTAGGCTCCCTGTGGAGTAGCTACCCTGCTGAGTGCTGCTCCCTTCTGCTCAGGCTGGGAAACCCTGACCCAGAGAAATCCTCAGTGTGGATGCAGAATTCCGGTCATTTAACACTGATTCTGCTCAGGAGCTAGCAGTGATGTGCATATTCAACATGCAGACTGGGGTCGGGCAGCCAGGCGACATGATGAGCCCGTGCAAGGCGCTCCTGTCCTTAGGAAAGGTTCCCAGGAAAGCAAGATGTCATGGCCAGACAGAAGGGGCGGTGGAGAAACCATTTGGTTAGGCTTTGGAAAGAGAAAAATGGTGGCTTCTGGTGCTGCAGGGAGGGTCGCATGGGGACTGGTTATCAGGCCCTGAAAGGGCAAATGTCCCCGATGAGGAAAACGGCTCCCTCACAACCTTGGTCACTTCCAGGGCTCACTCTACCTCCCGCACACCATCTGCTTTCCAGGTTCATGCCTACTTTTGTCAATAAACACCACCCTTACCCTCTCCCTCATGGCTCCAAAACACATACACAGAGGGGCGGTTCCTGATTCGAGATCCCCGGCCATCGGCCATCGTGACCCCAGTGCCTGCCACCCCCTCCCAGGCTGTTTATCCGCACCTTCTCCAGAGCTGGCCTCAGAAGGCCTGGGGCTAGATTTCCGCATCTGCTGCTCCCAAAAAGCAGCTTAGCAGCTCTAGGGTTGGAAGAAGTACATATTCACCAGCTGTTTCTTTCCCACTTAATTTAAGGGCAGTGTTGTTGGCTTGTTCTAATCAATAAGTGGGCACTGGAAGGTTTTACAAACCTTCTAGCCCCACTAGGAAAGATCATAGCAAGGCCAACAATTTCTATAAGGCTGCATTTAAAATATGGGAGAACAGCGATTGCTACCAACCAGACATATGTGATAAATGCCATCACATATTTTAGTTATTATCTTATCTTTAATTTGGTATTTTTGTTTTTAAGTCCAGCGAAACATCGCAGTATGAACTTCCTAAAAGCACAACGCGGACTCCTGCCGTGGATGTGCAGGGGGGGCGCTGAGACAAACCATCCCCGTCTGCCACACACACTGCAGACGAACTCAGGCTGTATCGAGGACTCACAGGAGCAAACATGAAGGGCAGTAAAACAGGCCACAGGACACTGATGGGAAAGGGCTCAGTGCCTTCTTTCCTGGGGAGACGGCCTGGCTGGAGTGGCTGGGTGCGCTATGCATTTTATGGACATGTGTGACAGGAGGAGGGCAGATGAGTTGTGCCCCATGAAGGCTGTGGGACTGGAGGGGGGCACTGGCGTGATTAGCCCTTGCTTGGCTCTCAAAGATGGATTTTTAATTTTAAAGGGCTGTCTCTGGTAAGGCCTTGAGGTAATGACGCTATTCATTTCCTCATTGTCCAACGGCCTTCCAGGACCTACACGGCATCCACTGAAAGGCACAGAGCGCAGTGGGACTGTCTTCCAGGACATGGGCGGGGGGGTGGGGGAGTAATGTGCCCTGGAAGGGCCTTTCCCGTAAGCCTCCGGCAGGGCTTTCAGTAGAGGCTCTTTGGAAAGATGGTGTTCAACAGAGATACACAAGTATGAGAATCCTTTTTGAGGCTTTGTAGCAGAAGTTAGAAAAAACTACTTGCCAGCAGGTTTAAAAAATGCAGATTTTACTACTGTCATGCAACTGGATTTCATAGCTACAAGCTAATAGCTGTGACGAAGGAATTATTAAAGTGTTAAATATTTCATTTAAAAGGGAACATTGCAGTCACTTTGAAAAGAAAACGCAGAACTCATCTGTTGAAAACCATCATCTGTGAGACGACACTGGAAGCAGCAGCTGGGGTCCCCCACCATCCGCACCATGGGGCTCGCACCTCCACGCACATCGCCACGCACACTGTGGGGCTCACACCCTACTCACACCACAGGGTTCACACTGCCATGCATACCATGGGGCTTGCACTGCAGAGTTCACACTGGCACACACCACAACGCACACCTCAGGGCTCACCATAGGGCGCACACTGCTATACACCATGGGACTCACACCACGGGGCACACACAAACCACCATGCACACTCAGGGCTTGAACCACCACGCACACTACAGGGCACACACCACCACACATACCACCGGGCTTGTACCACGGAGCTGCCTCATGGGGGGGCCACAGTGCCAGGAAGCCCCCACCCCAGTCTGGCAGAAGACGTCCAACCACCTGCAGACTGTGGCCACCCCCGTTCAGAGCACCCCTGCAGGTGGAAGAGTTCAGAAGGGGAAGAGTGTGTGCACACACACTCTGACTCTGAAGGTGGGTCATAGGTCCCTGAGAGCCTTTATCCCTGAGCTCTGTGAGCAGTGCTCCTGGCAAAGTGCTACTGTTAGTCCCCTAACTGCTTTGCCACTGACTAATCAGGCTACGCGAAGGTGCGTGTTACACAAAGAAGCTATGTTATTTTTAGTAAATAAATACAAAGTTGGAGAACGTTAACAGGAAAGAACTTTAAATAATATTTCTTTATAAAACAAACATTAGGATTTATTTTGAGAGTGATGGTTTCATTAAATAACCATTTCTTGGAGAAAAATGAATTCAAAATAAAGCTGACCTCAACATGCAGAAGAATGAAACTAGATCATTTTCTCACACCATGCACAAAAATAAACTCAAAATGGATAAAGGACCTGAACGTGAGACAGGAAACTATCAACACCCTAGAGGAGAAAGCAGGAAACAACCTCCTTGACCTCCACCGCAGCAACTTCTTACTTGACACATCCCCAAAAGCAAGGGAATCGAGAGCAAAAATAAACTGTTGGGACCTCATCAAGATTAAAAGCTTCTGCACAGCAAAGGAAACAACCCAGAAAATTAATAGGCAACCAACGGAAAGGGAAAAGATAGTTGCAAATGACATATCAGATAAAGGGTTAATATCCAGAATCTATAAGGAACTCACCAAACTCCACGCCCGAAAAACAAACAACCCAGTGAAGAAATGGGCAGAAGACATGAACAGACACTTCTCCAAAGAGGACATCCAGATGGCCAACAGACACATGAAACGATGCTCAGCATCCCTCCTCATCAGAGAAATACAAATCAAAACCACACTGAGATACCACCTCACGCCAGTCAGAGTGGCTAAAATGAGCAAATCAGAGAACTCTAGATGCTGGCGAGGATGTGGAGAAACGGGCACCCTCCTGCACTGTTGGTGGGAATGCAAACTGGTACAGCCCCTCTGGAAAACAGTGTGGAGGTTCCTCAGGAAACTAACAATAGAACTCCCTTATGACCCAGCAATAGCACTGCTAGGAATTTACCCAAGGGATACAGAAATGCTGAGGCATAGGAGCACATGTACCCCAATGTTCACAGCAGCACTCTCCACAATAGCTAAAACATGGAAAGAGCCTAAGTGTCCATCCACAGATGAATGGATCAAGAAGATGTGGTTTATCTATACCATGGAATACTACATGGCAATGAGAAACAATGAAATCTGGCCATGTGTAGCAACATGGATGGACCTTGAGGGTGTTATGCTGAGCGAAATAAGTCAGGCAGAGAAGGACAAATACCATATGTTTGCACGTATAGGAGGATTAGGAGGAACTTGACGGAGGACCAAGGGGGAGAAGAAGGGCGGAAATGGTGGGGGAAAGGGAGAGAGGCAAACCATGAGAGACTCTTGAATGCTGACAAAAACTGAGGACTGATGGATGTGGGGGGGAGGGGGGATGGACATGAAGGAGGGCACTTTGGGTTGGGGATGAGCACTGAGTGTTATGTAGAAACTAATTTGACAATAAACTATTTGTGTAAAAAAAAAAAAAAAAAAAAAGCTGACCTCTGCAGAACTTGGTAAGGGAGCACTGGCCCCGGGAAGATGTCCCACAAGACTGCTGCCTTGTGGTCGGAGTGGCGCCACAGACGACCATGCCGACACTTCCGAAAGGCAGATCCGCAAAGGGCAAAACCCCCGAAACTCCAAAAAGCCCCACATTTTTGTAAGAAAATGCACTCCACTAAAAGTACGATCTCATAACAAAATGAATACACCTTAGTCAATACTCGCTTTTGTTCTAATTTCCTCAGCATCACCCTGAACCCCACTCAGAGTGGGGTTCAAGCACCTCCCTTGCCACAAAGAAGCCCTATCTGTGGAGGCTCTGGAAAAAGGTGGCCACAGAGACTTCCAGACTTCTGGTCAGGACAGACAGCTTCACAGTTCCTTGGCAGAAACACCCAATTAACTTGTTACTACTAATCAATCTTGGAGAATTTCCAAGAGAAGTTGAACTCTGTGGAACTTCCATTATTTGTTAAGTTTTAACCTATAGAAATTGCAATTTTATACCCTTAACTCAGTGTGTGATCTGCCTTACAAAATGAGCCAGTGGTGCACTTATCCCCCAAGAGGGCCTGAAACGGCAAAGCAGTGTGGCCCGTGGAGGAGAGGGGCCTGCGGGATGCAGCAGAGGGGTCCCCGGGACACGGGCCAGCACCTGAGGAAGAGTGGGTCAGGGGGTGGAGCACAAGGGGGGCCACTGTCAGGGTTGTGTTCTCAGACCACGCGGAAAGAGGCAGGCCTGGTCTAACTCAGAGGCAAGACCACGATGGAATACAATACGCCAAGGCGTGTTAGCGTGTTCAAACATTACTATGCCTGGAAGATAGAATTTGTTACAATGCATTTATTCCATATTTAACTGTACCCACGCCTCTCCATGTGCAATAGTTTCTTTCTTTATGTTACAGCACACCTTCTAGAGCCTCTGAGTCAGCCAGAGAACTTTGCTTGCACAGGGCCTGCCCGCTCACCATGATTTCACCAGGGCCACAAGATCCAAAGTGGAAACAGAGCAAAGCCAACTACTGCTGGATAGAAAGGGGTGTTACCACATCTGGGGGTTAGTGCCAATTAACTCCGTGTTAGCAATTGTATTATAACCATCCACCACCTCCCTTCTCAAACCGTAAAATCCCCACACCTGGTCCCTGCCTGGGAGTAAGAGATTGCGCTAAATTAGAAAAAGCTGGCTTGCACATGCTGAGGCGTGGGAACTCCCGGCAGCAGCCACCGCAAACTGTCAGGAGGCGCGGCTGGCCCAGGGGACCCCGAGTCCCTGAAACCTGGCTAGGAGGACCTCGCCCCAGTTGGAAGTGCCCGCCAGCACTGTGGGGCTTGCCCGGCAGGAAGAGGCTTCTAGGTCGGCTTGGATGGCCTTCATCCTTGCCCTAGTGGCTGCGTCCCGCTGGTCCTGGTCCCCCACACTGACCATGACTGGCTGGCAGAGCAGAAGCCGTGGGCATTGGGGCCCAAGGCCCAGGAGGGGTGGCGGGGCAGGATAAGTGTGGCCAGTCCCAACCCTCTTCAAACACTGAGGATAGGACCTCAGGATCTAATGGGCTCACTCCCAAAGTCCCCCTTCAATTATATAGATACTTCCCTTCATAACTTTTCTGTCCTGAAAGTTTCAAAACCTTAAATTTCAGCTCACTATTCATTAGACTTACGGAGAGGAAAGCCATTTGGGCAGTTCTTTCCTGCCCCTAGTGACGCAGCAGCCTCCTGAGCACAGACACGGATGCAAGAGCTCAGAGCACCAGGACTCCCACGTCCCTGCTTCAGGGACAGGACCACACCTGAGCTCCTCAGCCTGCACAGCACACAGAGGTCACAGGCTCGTCACCCACAGTGTCCGAGCAGCCAGCTGGCTCATGCTACTGGGCAGCAGCTGGGGCTCACCCGGGGCACGGACGAGGAAGGGTTGCTGGACATGTGCACAGCGACACGCGAAGGCCTGCCACAGCGCCCACACCCGTGCTGGAGACAGAACTGGATGACACAGGGGGCAACTGAGGGGGCCCGTTCATTACGACTGCACTGTTTCAGTTCATCACGTGTGAAAAAGCTCAAGGTATTCTCTGTTCACTTGTCAGACCTCGTTAGTCAACTCAGGTATTAGCTCAACTTTTTTTTTTTAACATTTTATTTCTGACAGAGAGAGCGAGCGCAAGAGAGTGAGAGCGAGCAGGGGAGAGTCAGGGAGAGAGGGAGACACAGAATCCGAAGCAGGCTCCAGGCTCTGAGCTGTCAGCACAGAGCCTGACGCAGGGCTCGAACCCATGAACCGTGAACTCATGACCTGAGCCAAAGTCAGACGCTTAACCGACTGAGCCACCCAGGCACCCCTTAGGGGCTTCTCTATCCCTTGCCCCTGGAAATTCTACTCCACTTCCAAGTTCCTTTTTGCTGAAAATCACAGCAGCTATTAGAATACCATTAAGCTCATTTAGTCCATTTCGAAATTCAAGATTGCTTTAAATGCACCTTATCTAAACTCTTAGGTAATTTTCTTCCTTGAGTATATGTGTGTACACATCCATACATAGATATATATACATATACATGCACGTTATTAAAATAAGCATAAAAAATCACTATATGAAATAAGCCTCTGGCATATGTCTAGAATAATTTTAGTTGCCACAATTAAGGTCCGGGAAAATGATTTTTAGCGACCACAGACCATGTGCCTTTGGGATACAACATTTGGGCGGTATGTTCTCAATTCGTCCTTTAAGAACACTGTGTCAAACTAGGGTAAGTTTGAGAAATTAAACTGAAAACTTATTCAAGAAGACACAGTGCTGCCACCCACTCTGATGTCAATGTCACCAACCAAGTTTATGGAAGTGGCTAATTGTCCATGTACAAGCCTCATTTTCTGTGGTGCTGGCAAGCAGATAGTTTAAGTTAACAATAAGCTTATTGAAAAATTCACTGCTATTCAGATGTGTTCCTATTTAAACCCTTCAGCCAACAGGAGTTAAGAGTCGATCTGCATGCATCATTTTTATTGCCTTTGCCAAGAATTGTGTGACCATGTGCCAAAACTAACACAAGCATTTGGAATGGGTGGAGATCATGAACTCTTGTCCTTACGGCGTGGCCACATGCTGTCTCTGTTTAGATGATGTAAAAATACCAAGTCAGTATAGTCGATAAAATGAGCTGTGATGTAAGTGATAGTTAATAAGTCAAGCTCCCTGAACGAAACCCTAGGAGGTGGCGGAGTTACTGACCTCGCTGGAAAATGGGATGGTGAATCGCAGGCAAAGGGAGGTCTTTGAGGACCGCAGGCTCATGGAAATAGGCATCCAGCCAGGCCACGCACTGCTTCAGGGGTGCCGTCATCTCTCCTGGACAGCGGAGCAGCTCAGGAAGAGTGGGGGCCTCCACGGCTCTGCAAAAGTGAGAACAGGAGCTTAATAGGGCTCTAGGCCCTGTGTCCATACATGTGAAAAGCAAACAAACATCTACTCTACCCACATGGGTAGAAGTCCATGGCTACTTCCTGGGTGTGGGTATCCACAGTCTCGCAGCAATGGGAAGGAGCGCCTGAGGGGGGCGTGAGATGTCCGCCATCCGCGCCCCTCCCTTCAGCTTTAAGAAACACAGCGCATCCCAGAAAACAAGAGGCGACTCCAGGAAGACACACCCTAGTACACAGGCTCTTCCGCCTGGGGCCCTGAATGTCTGCAGCCATGCTGTGAAGCAGGCCCAGACGGAGCGCGAGTAGGCAGCAGGGAAGCTGCTACACCGGTGGGTGTGTGCGCTGCCCCTTTGTGACCAGCAGGTGCATGTGCACACCTCCCATTCACCCAGCAGATCACCACGTGTTATCAACAGTATTTTCTGCAAATACTGTTGAAGTAATTAAACTGTATTTGATCACCTAGGCCCTCCCACGGAATTTCAACAGAACAGCATGTTCATGATTTTCTATCACTTTGTGCTGCGTTCTGGGGGCTTCCTCCAAGTCTGCTTTTGGTTCCTGGCACTTCCACTTCAGAGCGTCTGATCTGTGTGTGGGTCGTTCTGGGAGCCTCACTTCCCTCACACTGCTCTTCTTGTTTATTTTTTTTCTTCGAATTCTCCTCTTCATTCATTATGGTCACTTCTTCCTTTTATCTCAAGCTTAAGCCAAGGTTGCTTAGGCTCTCTTCAGTCTGTGCCCTGCCCTTAGGGCCTGACTCTTCTGTCTGTGGGGACTCCCAGAGCCGCCTCCACTTCAGCAGGTGCAGACTCTCTGGGACATGCTCTGCTGGAATGAGGAAACACCCCTCAGAGAGGCTTTTCTTTCTGCTTCTGAGCCCTAGAGTTTTATGATGGGTCCAAGTTTTAATTTCTGAGGACCCCACACTGACAAAAGCACTAGCCCCAAGTCTGATTTCTTCCAAAGACTTTCCTTCCTCACCTTCCAAGGCCCGGCACAGGTGGCAGGCTTCCTAGCAACTTTCTGGGCGTGGAGGGTAGAGCGCATCTAGAACTCTCTGATACTGAAGCTCTGGGGGCAGCATATGCCCAAGCAGTACATTTCCTGACCCTTCGAGTTTCCTTCCCTGTGTGTGGAGGGTGTGTGTGTGTGCGTCAGTCTGCAGGCTGCCTTTCTCGCCTTGCACTCACCACCCTTACAAGGGCCTGAGCAGAGGGGCCACCACTCACTTGGCCATGTGACCCAGCACAGGGACGACAGTGTGGCAGAAGTCCCCAGGAGCACAGGCTGGGCCTGGTGAGGACAGTGGCACACGCAGGGCGCTGCTGCAGAACCGGAAGCCTGTGTACCTCACCCTGCATGCTACAGGCAGTGGCTGAAAGCCCTGAAGCAGGTCTTACAAATGACCCTGCACTGGCATCCAAGTCTCTTGGGCACAGCATTCTGTGGAAACGAGGGCCTCCACTGAGGTCCTGGGATCTTTCCAGAATAAGCTTCCTCGGATTGGATGGGCAGAAATGCCCTTCATATTGTTTTTCCAGGAGAGAACAGAAGATGGATCAGAATGGTGGGGTGGGGGGAGGGCTTTCTAAGCTCTCACACACGGGCAGGGTGAGGGAAGAACTGGGGAGTGAACAGAAGACTGAGCCCACACACACAACCAGGGAGAAGGCAGGCCACAGTCCGACCATCCTGCCGACTCCCAACTGGAAGGGACAGGCCCAGGCCTTCTCGCTAGCTCGCTGTGAGCTGGAATGTAAGTGGACAGGTCTCTGGTCAGCCTGGACCCTGACTCAGCAGAGGGGCCGCACAGGACCTGCTCCCTCCACAGGCACGGTGAGGCCAGGGGAGCGGGGGCAGGGAGGAGACATGCATCTCCTCACTACCCCGACTCCTCTATCCATTAGGACCACTGGTCAGCGAAGAAGTAGACCGTTCTGTGCTTGGCTGAACAATTATTCAACTTGAGAGAGAAATTCCAGTCCCTCTGTTCTCCCATTGTTCCTTCCTTGCTGATAAACTGATGGTACTGGAAAATAATGATGGTCAAGCGTGTCATGTGCTGTTCCATCCCACTCCCAGGTAGGGGGAGAGGAGACAGGTCCACCAAGGGCGAGCCAGGCTTCCGTCCTGACGAAGCCAGCATGGTCCAGGGGGCAGCTCTGGGCCTAAGGCCTCGGCGGCAAGGAGGTGGTCTGTGGGTGACTCCTGGTCACATGCGGGGTGAACAGGGCTGAGGTACCCATGTCCACACCCTAAGCTGGTGGGCGGCTTCTGTCCAGAGGAAGCAGGAGAGGGGCAGGGGTTGTGTGAAGAGCCTGCACTGACCCACACACAGCCACAGACGCTATCAGGGCTTGTGAGGTGTGCTGGGCCTTCACACACATGGCAAATGGGGTCCCATTTCGTGCCTTCACATCACGAAAAGTGGGTCTTCTGCCTCCACTAGTGACCTGCTTTGCTCTAAGAGTTACTAAGAGTTACAACTCCTTCCTCAGAGGCCCCAGAGTGAAACGGGGGTGTCCAGGGTTCGGGAGAAGGGGCCAGACTGGTCGCCTCTCCCTTCACGTTGCTAAGGGACTAGACGGGTAGCTGTGTTCCAACTAGCATTTCCCACTCCTAAAAGGATATTTGAAGAATTTTTATAGTAGTAAAATTCATCTTAAATTGATTTTTTATGCTTGTGCTAAAGATCTCAACCTCTGATTTACTCTGTAGGTCTCCTTTTTAACTCTTTCTCTATTGGCATTAGGTAACTATTCATGGGTGAAATGTAATTAAACAGCTTTGATTCTGAAGCAAGGATTTATGATACTACATTTAAAATGAATGGCATTAAACACACACATAAAATCAGATTTTTAGAGCCATGACACAAATTTCCATTTCTACAATAAAACGAAATTTATTTTCTGCCCTGCCCTCCCCTCCAGCCTTGCTTCACTCATCCCTGTGTGAGCCGGGTGTGACGGCACCCTTACTAGGGAGGAGTCTCTGCGGGCTGCCCCACCGACCAGCCCTGAAACCCCACTCATTACGGGCAAGCACCAGCGCGTGGGAGCCCAGGCCCACCGCCAGGAAGCCAGTGCTGCGGCACACAGGGCCCTGTCCTGCCATCGGCTGGGAGAGGGCAGAAAGGGGACACGTCACAGTCACTCTTAATTCACAATCACATATTATCAGCAAGAGTCATCAAGGCAAATGCAGGAACCCTGGAGCCCTTCTTCTCTCTCTTTTTTTAATCCTGGCATGAGAGGTCTGGCTGGTGGCGACAGGTGAATCTGGCTCTGCTGAGTTGTACACAGGGCAGTGGAGAGCACTGGGTACAACGTGACACTGCAAACACAGAATCACATATCGTTTGGTTTAAGGGTTTCTTCCAGAAAGAGGCAACTGTTGGCGATCCCAGGACAACAGTGTGTGGGCTTCCAGGGAAGCTCCTGGAATGTCAGTGAGAAGAAAGGCCTGTGTGAAGTTCTCCTGGAGTCCTGCCCCATTTGGAGAAGTAGCCCCGACCCCTTCCCTTCTGGGGTGTGGGTAAAGGATGTTCTGGTGTTAAATATTTCAGGTCTCAGATCAGTCCTTCAACCTGTATCAGGACACAGAAGAAGCGTGACGTGCTCCAGGATGAACTCCTGAAATGTCTTTCAACAATGGTGGTGACGCCTTACCGCCATGTATCAGGGGACAGCCCATCGCCTCACAGCCTTACGCACAGGAGCCTACATGCTATTCAGGGGAGGACTGTCCTTCCTACTTGCAACGAAACTCGCGTTTCCAGACATGGATTTCAATTAGAAAGCAAGGGCATGGAGGCAGCAAGGACACAGGGGAATGGACCAAGTTTCCATGAAATGGCCCCATCAGACGAGGCTCCTAGCCACCCATCTGCCACATGGGAAGCCCCAGTGGGCGCTGTCCATCCGGTATGGCGCCCTCGGCCAGGGTGGCACACCCTGGGCTCAGGGCAGCAGTCACTGCAGACCCCAGAACCCACCACCTGCAGTGGGCAACGTGCACCAGGCCGGCTTGTCGACTAGAAAGCTGCGCTCAAGGTCTAACGCTGCATCAAGTACTGGCATGGCACGAGGAGACCTGACAAAGCCTTCCTGACAGCATGGCCCCGCTCTCTTCCCATGTTTCCAATTCGCTCAATACTTTAGAACTCACCCAGCTTGGCAGGAGATTTGGGGGCACCTCAAGACTTCACTGGTAGTAACGAATCACTAAATCTTCGTTCTGAATGAATTCTACTTCCCAAAGACATTAAAATGTCATGTATTTGGCTTAAATCCCATTTGATGTAAGAAAACAGGCCAAAAGTTCTAAGCTACTCACATCTGATTAGCAGCATTAGCTATACCCAGGGGGCAGACTGCTAGGCGTTCGGAAACCTCTCTTTTTGACCCCAATACTTTTCCAACATCTATGTCTTCACAGGATAAAACTGAGTCTTTCAGTTTGGAACATTAACCGGTGATGCTGGAGGATCACCCAAGAAAAGAGCTCCAACCTAAGGGTTCTAGAGACACGTATTCATATGGAATCTGGCAGGAGCTGGCCCAGGCTGTGTCCGTTGGCAAGGCCGCGAGGTCAGTCTGTATGGAGGCACACAGACACAGGGTACAACTTGTTGTGGGAGGAAGAGTCCAGGCTCTTGGCCACATACGGCATTTTAGACACCCTTACGATGAGGAACATTTCCCAAGCCGAGCCAGACACGCAAGTCTCCCCTTCTCTGGCTTCCAGGACACAGTGTGGACTCCAGGGTAAAGCACGAGACCCCACAGTCTCAGGAAGGCACATGTTTTCAGCAAAACCTTAAATCTGCAACAGAGGTGACTTTAAACCATGCTGCTAAATGTCACCAGTTAATGTCCTATGAGGTCTAATTTAACAGATCTCTAGCAGAGCCTCTTGTGTTTGTGTCTGATGGATTTGTCCCTCATTTAATTAGACATTCCTGTGAAAAGCTGATGCTTTGCTTCCAGCAGCAGGGCTGAAGGCAGGACGTGAGCTGTCCACCTACCACAAAAACAGATTTTTGTAAAAATGTGGCTGAATGAAGATTTCAAACTCTGTACTCTAACTGAATTTCATGCCTTGATTCTGTTCAAGCAATTATCGAGGATCCATTACGTACAATGGCTTATTGACAAGAATATGGACGCAGTGTCTGTAGCCCAGCTGGGTGGAGAAGGAAGTAGGCGGAGGCAGAACATAAGAGTTCGTGTCAGCAACTTTCTTTCCACTGTCTTCTGGACAACCCCATGTGTCCCTGATGCCCCCAAAGAGTCCTTCCCTCCCTGCTACCATCTGACGAATGGACAATGCCAGTGATGGCCCCGTGATAGAGCCCCGTGGCCAGTGGCTATTGGGAAACACCGCCACAAGGGTGTGTCATGAGGTGAGTCTGTGTAATTGTTTGAACTTCTAAACTAGGGAGAAAAGAGGAAAGGGGAAATATCAAAGTGCTGATGCTGGTACTCAGAAACATTGGCCTCAAACAGCAGGACTGAGTCAAAGATGAAGAACAGAGCCTCTCCGATGGGCTTACCCTGCAGCCCGGCTGGAGCCTTACTGGGCTCATGGCAGTGGGCACTGTGTGTGCCTCCTGCCCGTCTAACGGTTTGGGTGTCCATTCCTAGATTTCTCATGTCGCCTATGAGTACTATGTAGTCAAGGGAGGAAGAGAAGGGAGAAGATGGACGTGCGGTATCAGCAACATACTGCAGTTTACATAACAAATGGGAGACGTGTTTATACATTTGTTCATTTTAACAGAGATAAGAACCGCTACTGCTCATAACGCATGGGTTTATGGACTGACTCTCATGTCCTAGTTTTTACTGTCTGTTTCCACAGATGATTCTCTATGAAACGAAGAGACGTGCTACCACACAGCAGACGGAAATCGTTGGCAAAGGGAGCCCACTCCTGGTCCAGGCAGAAGTGAAGAGGGTGGCATCGTGGAGAAGGCAGTATTTCAACCATCCCTGCGGGAGGGGCTGGCTGATGCTCTGACAGGTGCTCTGCACAGCCTGGCTGAGATTTCACTGTGGGGTTCATCACAAAGACGGACATAAATCCCGCTCCTTGCCTTTATGCCTTCCACCCCATGACTGCACACCCCCAAAATGAATTCTACATTTACGATCCTATCATGGGCCACCAATGGTTCACGTCCCAAGGTCAACAATAAGAGGAGGAAGAGGCAGTAAAATTTAACGGGGCCCCAATTTACTCACTTTCTGGGTGGTCACAGGTATGTTACTTAAATTGGAGATCAGTTTTTAATGGGCATCCTAAGCCCTCAAAATTTGGGGTTTGAATTAATGTCAGAACCTAAACACGACCACAGAGGAATTTACGGTAGTGTTTGAAAACACACTCCCCAACCAGAAAATTCAATGTAAAATTTCAACTCCTCCTCATACAGGGTACATGTCATAAGAGCTAAATATTTTTTTCCTTTTAAAAATGATTCTTAAATACATAAGCAATAAAACATTTTTAAAACAATTTAAAGAGTATACTTGGCAGACTAGAAAGCCTTAAAAAAGCCTATTTACTTTCTCCCCTAAACGTTCAAATTGTTAAAAGGAAAAGTGTATTTTATCAACACTTTAACATATCATTAAAATCTCTCCTATTTGACAGATAAAGATAAAAACACCCCAAAACTATAGATGAATTATCAGGTCCCTAATGATTCCAAAACAATTACAGGATGCAGAGCAATCTAGTTAAATTTTATTCAAAAGCTTACTACACTTGTGTTTTCTTTTATTTTTCTATCAAGAAACCCATGAGGCTTAAGCACAATTCATTATGTATGAGACCCACTTGCGGTGCTTGACTCTTGATTAATAGCAAAGTTTGCTGTATGTACATTTGCAACATTAGATGCATACAATATGCTAACTTATTCTTTCACTGAAACTAATTATTTACAAAAATGACTACTTGAGACTACAATTTATTAAATGCATGCATCCAGTCTCAGTATGGCCCCAAAAGACAGCCTGGAATGAAGATCTTTTACTTGATGTGACAACTTCTAGAAACGCTGTTATTAATATTGTAAATGTGGCAAATAAAGAGTTCAAATAGCCTTATGTCTATGTTGCATTTGCTTTTTGCCACTGAAGCAGGGAACAAAGCAGCTTTCCACCATCTCCCACACCACAGCTACACTCCTTGTTCCCAGCTTAATTTAGCTTCCTACAAATAAAATGCTTACACAGTAGCAATGAAACAGTTTAGGAAAGAAACAGCTAACACGAAAGAGGAATAAAGAGTTCTCATCAAATTGTTAGCTAAGTGGATTACAATTCTGTCAAGAATGAATTTAGCACATTTGTTGAAAAAATACCCATAAAAATATAACATTTTCAAAGAGTCATTTTCGTCAGTCTCATCAAATTATTGGTACTCCCCTATGGGCACTTTATCCCCCACAGGATCTTTGGGGTTAGGTAACTTTGCATTACCCAGTAATTCTCTTCACTCCCAGTAAAGAAGGGACAAATAATGAATTGGTCTATGGACGAGAATTCTAGAAGCCTCATATTCACACACAGATTTCATAATGGGGCATCTGGTCAGCCGCAAGTATCTCTCCGGCTGACTTTCTAATGCATGTGGCTCAGGGCAGCAGCCACCTGTTCTGAGCATCCTCCACAGTCTGGTCTCTCTCTGCGGGGCCAACCTGCACGCTCTCTACAGCTGCCCCTTCCAATGCCCTCAAAGCCTCTGTATGGCCTTGCTCTGCTCTGCCGAGGGTGTGTGCCACTGCAGGTTAGGAGACACAGAGAGGAATCAGACTCCTTCACATGCCAAGAAAAGGAAAATTGATGTCTGTGTCCAAACGACAGAATGACAGTGCAGACGGTCATTACGTGTACTAATTGCTCTGTGCCATTAAAGTTTTGCAAGGGCACCTAAGGAAAAAGACATAGGTTTCAAACAAGGGCTTGTTCTGGGATAGAGATTTCAGGGACACAGAGTAAGTGAAACATCAGTGACAGGGCCTTTGCTACTAAAACACACAAATGGAGAAGAGAAAAAGAGAGTAGCATGAGAACTGGAAACTCTCAGGGCCATAGATGAGATGGGTAAAGACAAGTGGCTTTCTACCATGCAATTTAATACCCCAACTCTCTCAATAACACATTCAAGGTCAGCCAGAGTCAAGGCAACTGAATACAGAAGTCCCAGCTGAGAGAATGTCTCACTGTCAGACCTCCATTACATAATACAGCATTTTGGAAAGAAGGGAGGGGTCCACTGAATAAAGGTGAGGATCAACTACAGGGAAACAAGTCAAGGAAAACACTTGCATAAAATTTCATAGCTGCTACTTACTGAGTGCCTACCATGTGCCAGGTATTTAATTAAAAAAAAAAACAAAAACAAAACTATTCCATATTTATTCCTCCCAAAAACCCCTGAGGAAGATATTATCTCTGTTCCAGAAAATGAAACTGAGTCCAGAAGTCTTGTGATAATAACTTTACCAATGCATGAGGGATGCAACCAGAACTTGAATTAAAGTCTTGATTCCAAAGACCTTAATCTCTGGACCACCTCCTTGAAGTCACAGTATTCTAGATCATCTGTGAAATGGAAATGAATGGTCACCCCTTACAAGGAAAAGTCCCTACATTCGCAAGCTTTATTCTTGATAGCATATACCCCATATAACATTTGGATTTATTCTTTTATGTTTCAGTAACTTCTATAAAGTTTTTCCTAATCCTTAAGACTATAACCTAGGTCCACCACCCTATCAATTCGGAGACAATGGGAATCTGAGTGTTAAATATAGTTCTGTAATATTTTAGACGCTTCCAAGAAGAGAGACTGGGTCCACACTGTAGGGTCTTGGGTCTGTAGGAAGGAGCCCACTGGGCATAACTGGTCTACATGCTCAATCAAAGTCCATGTTTACATTTAATGCCTTGATGGCCATTCTGCACAACATTCCTTCATACAGGTAAGCAGCCCAGGCCTTAGAATGTCCAGGGCCCACCATCTTCCCTACTCTCAACCCTCCAGATGCAAGGCCCAGGGTGATAAGGCCACATTACAGTTCTCACATGGCTTGACAAGCCAGCAGGGAAGATGTCAGCCTACGGTGCATGATGAAGTCAGATGGGTGGGTACTGCACAAAGGCCGCCCCAGGTCTTTGCCTAAAGAGCCAGGCATGTTGTGGGGCTGATCCGAATGCTGCCCTCCCCTCCCCCGCCCCGGGGTCCTATCTGGCACAGCGCTGGTGCTCTGGACCTGCCTGCTGAACGACTGGGTGGACAGAATGCAACAGCATGAACACGGCCACCACGGCACATGTGCTGAAAAACACCTGTAGTTCATGTTTCATTTTTCCAATGAATAATTTGCTGAAAACCATTCCCCGGGGTGGGGGGGGGGAGAAAAACCCACAAAGATTTTCTAAACAGTGAAAGCTACATTTCTCTGCCTTTTCAGATTTTGTAGCAGAATGCCGAGTAACAAAGTTTGTTAAAGCCCAGGGACCGGGCATCACTTCCAATTCTGTTTACTTTGATAGGACTCCACAGTCAAAACCTGGAAGTGTTTCAGATTTGAGGACACAAAACTAAGTGGCTTTTCTTCATGTCACTTCCCCCTCCTGCTATAAGGCAATCAACTGCATAATGAGATGAAACACAAGAAAAATGAAATTCAACAGCAAATACTTAGCTCTAGCTTCAGTCCTTGACTACAGATAGGTGCCGAATTCCAGCAAGCACACACATCCGGGGATGGCCTTCTATGCTGGCCCTCCTTTCTCTGCTACGCTCTTCAGTCTTCCAAGAGCAGCTCATTAGGTCACCACAGAAAGTGTGAAGTGGGTCCTCATGAGAAGAACTCCCCACGCCCGCCCTGCGACACACAGGAGACACCAGCAGACCCCCCACAGTCACTGTCTTCTGATCAATTCTGGGGGAAAACAGAAGTGAGAAGGAAGCCCACTCCAGGAAGCAGGACACGAACGGCCCTCTCATGGTGACTGGGAATTCTGGAATGTGTGGTGAGCAATGGGGTGGGCATCCAAGACACAAAGCCCGTGACAGGGATGGTGGGATGTGCCTGAGCCTGGGAAGCCGCCTTCCTTTCTCGAGGCTCTCACACCTTCGGTACTAACAGGACTAAAACATGCCCACCCCTGATATGGTTGACAAAACTGATCTCCATACAGCGTCTAGATGACTTTGTCGTGATGCATTTCCGAAAAAATTTTTTTTGCATCTTAGCAAGGGAAAGAGTCTCAGTTGAATGTTAAAATAATAACTAAATGTTCTGAAGACACTACCTCTTTTCTCTCCAAAAATCACGTGTTAGAGGAGGACTGACCTCCACAGGGTTTAGTCCCATTAACTTGTGTCCTGGGCTCATTAATAAATAATCCTGCCACTAAATTACCTGTCTTGTAAATTAGTCTGTACGTTCTAAATAAATAATAGATAGTCCCCTATTATCACAGTAGAGTTTTTAAAGAAAAGCATCGCTTATGATGGAAGATAGCTTTGTAGTTTCCTCTGGCGACAACTTTCTGTGGCTCACTTTCTCAGAAAGCCCTCACATCGCCTATTTATTGTTGCAGCTGGAATGCGTTAGCTGGTGAGCAGAGCTGAAAACCCTGTATTTAATATCAGACAAGTATATTGACTATACATTAGTGGCCAAAAAAATCTTAAGCAACTATTAAATGGACAGTTAATGTAATTGTATTTTAAAACACTGAGGTCATATTTAATTTTGAATTGAAACTCTTAAAATGCACTTTCTGGCAAGGATATAGGGTAATAAAACAATGTTAACTACAGAAAAAAACCTAAAACTCACATTATTAAAATAAATCTTTTTTCCAGAGCCCTAATATTTGCAAGAAGTAGATTACAAGCAGCAGAAAACATTCGTACTTCTTCAACAAGTACTGTCACTGGCACTGGAAATCAACAGTTTCAGCTGGGAGGAAGATTCACTCTGAGCAGTGAAGCCAGATGCCATCTCCCGCCCTTCCTTCTGGGGGCTGGCTGCCCCCACCCCCCACATCTCCTGCCTTCCTTCCAGGGTGCTCCCATGTAGCAACACCCCGAGGTGTTCCAATCAGAAGTGCACCAGTAATGTACCCAATTATGTTCAAGAGCAGGAAGTAAAAGCAAATGGGGTTGGGGGGTGTCTAACAGGATGAACAGAGGTAGGGTGAAGAGGAGAAAGAAAGTGGTAGAAAACATTTTAGCTGCAAAGCCAGCCAATTAAAATTCCCTTTAGGAAGCACCAATTTCTACTCAAAGAAGGCTGGAAAGTCCAATTTTATACGCCTTTTTCCTCCTCTTAAAAAAATCAATACGGCCCTCTGGGAGGCTGTCACACTCGCAGGCAGGCAGGTCTGTGGACCGTAAGCTCCACGCCTGGACCCGGTTCACAGCCCTCCCAGGGGAAGAGAGAAGGGGGTGTCACAGGGTTTTCCAGCAAAAACAAAGCTGCATTTATTTACAGGTGTTCTGACAGCCAGGATGAGGGCAGAGGCCCTGCGTGTATACCCTGGATCTGGGGGTGGTATTTCAGAGCACTAAGCCTTGATCTGACCCCTGAGCGCCTCAACCCTGAGCTTGAGAAGAGCAATGGGGGACAGAGACAAGACCCTGCTGAGACTGTTTCTGGTGGGAGCTTGAGGGGAGAGCCTGTTCCCTCTCTGCTGCCCCACAGAGTGTCACCCAATCCCCAAGGTTAGACGCGGCCCTCTGAGCTGCATCATTCTGCCAACCACAAATACAATGGAATTGTTCATGTTCTGGTCTCTCTCCTCTTCTCTGGTCCCAAATTGCTAGCTCCCTCCCAGAACTCCGCCTTATTCAGTACAGACGTCCTTCTCTGCATCCACGACAGCACGCCTGCTGGGGCGTGGAAGCCTCTCAAGTTGGCTCCATTCGGACTTTCAGTCCTCCGCTTTAACTGGAGTCTCAGGCCTGAGTAATTAGGGGATCCTTTTCTTTTCAAAGGATTCTAACAGTCAAGAAAATTCTAGTTTGAAAAATAGTAACTTAAAAAAATAAAGTCTTGTTTATGGAAACATCTCCCACTGGGGAATTAATTTTACAGAAGAGGCATTTAACCTTTATATATAGTGGAATGTTTATTCGTAAAGATTCTATTTGCAATGCAAACATAAATTCTGAAAGCTCACAGAACTCAAAGATCCTTGGAAATTCAGGCTCCTCCTGAGGAACACAGGTTAAGACTGTGTGTTCATTAAATGACCATCAACTTAACACAGACTGCTATATACCTAGGGTGTTATATATGAACTTTATGGTAACAGCAAATCCCAAACCTGTAACAGATGCACAAAAAATAGGAAGAAAGCCAAACATGACAGAAACTGATCCATCATTAAAAAAGAGATCAAGAAAAGAAAGCAACAGAGAAGAACAACAAAAACACCCAGAAAACAATGGCATACCTATTGGTCATTCCTTTAAATGTAAATGGCCTAAATGCTCTAATTAAAAGACACAGGGGTTGTGAAAGGTGGATTGAAAACAAGACCCATGTATATGCTGCCTATGAGAGACTAACCTCGGACCCAAAGATACATACAGACTGAAAGTGAAGAGATGGAAAAGCATTTATCATGCACACGAAAGTGATAAAAAGCCAAGGTAGCAATACTTGTATTGGACACAACAGACTTTAAAACAAAGATGGTAACAAGACACAAAGAAGGGTATTACATAATGATAAAGGGATCAAACAAGCAGCTATAACAATTTTAAATATCTATGTACCCAACATTGGGACATCTAAATACATAAAGCAAATAATAACTGAAAGAGGAAGAAACGGATGGTAATACAATAATAGAAGGGGACTTTAATACTCCATTTACATCAATGACTAGATCATCAAATGGAATATCAATAGAGACAGTATCTTTATTTTTTTTTTAATGTTTGTTTGTTCTTGAGAGAGAGCAAACACACACAAGCAGGGGAGGGGCAAAGAGAGAGGGAGACACAGAATCTGAGGCAGGCTCCAGGCTCTGAGCTGTTAGCACAGAGCCCAATGTAGGGCTCAAACTTGTGAACTGTGGGATCATGACCTGAGCTGAAGTCAGACATTTAACCACCTGAGCCATCCAGGCACCCCAAGAAACAGTGTTTTTAAATGACACATTAGACCAGATGCTCAGATATATACAAACGTTTCAACTACATTCAAGTGCACATGAAACATTCTCCAGAATAGAACACATGTTAGATCACAAAACAAGCCTCAATAAATTCAAGAAGACTGAAATCACACTATGTTTATTTTCTAGCCACAACGCTATAAACTAGAAATCAATCACACACAGACAAAAACATCAACTGCAAAGAAAAACACAAACGTGTGGCGGCCAAACAACATGCTACCAAACAACCAATGGGTCAATAATGAAATCAGAGGAGAAATTAAATAAACACATGGAGACAAATGAAAATGAAAATACAACAGTACATAATCTTTGGGACAAAGGAAAAGCAGGCCCAGGAAGTAAATATAAAGTGATACAAGCCTACCTCAAGAAACAAGAAAAAGCTCAAACAACCTAAACTTACAACTAAAGTAACTAAAAAAGAACAAAGCCCAAGGTGAGTAGAAGGAGGGAAACAATAAAGATCAGAGCAGCAATAAATGACACAGAGAATAAAATACAACAGAAAGAAATAAGAATAAATAGTTCTTTGAAAAGATGAAATTGATAAACCATTAGACTCATGAACAAAAAAGGGGAAGGACTCAAAGTAATAAAATCAGAAATGAAAGAACAGACACTACAGAGATACAAAGAATTATAATAGAATATTATGAAAAATTATATGCTGACATTAGACAGCCTGGAATAAATGGGTAAACTCTTAGAAACATATAAACTTACAAAACTAAATCAATAAGAAATAGAAAATTTGAATTGACCAAATACTACTTATGAAACTGAATTGTTAGTTACCAAAACAATAAAAGTCCAGGACCAGACGGATTCACAGGTGAATTTTACCAAACGCTTACAGAAAGGTAATACCTATTCTCCTCAAACTATTCCAAAACAAAGAAGAGGAAGGAAAGCATCCAAATACGTTCTATGAGGCCAGTTTTATCCTGATGCCAAAACCAGATAAAGATGCCACACACAAACACACAAACTACAAGCCAATATCTCTGATGAACACAGATAAAAAAAAATCCTCAAAAGAATTTTGGAAGCTCCATTCGACACTACTCAAACAGCTGATTCACCATGATCAAGTGGGATTTTTCCAGGGATACTAGGATGATTCAATGTTTACAAATCAATTAACGTGATATCCCACCCCAACAAAATGAAGGATAAAAAATCATATGATCATTTCAGTAGATGCAGAAAAAAAACTCTCAACAAAGTGAGGTTAGAGGGAACATGCCTCAGTATAGTAAAAGCCATCTTTTATCCATGATAACAATCCACAGCTGACATCATCTTCAACGGTGAAAGACTGAGAGCTTTTCCTCTAAGATTAGGAAAAAGATAAGGATGTCTACTCTTTTGCCACTTTTACTCAGCATAGTACTAGAAGTCCCAGCACAGCAATCAAACAAGAAAAAGAAATAGGAGACATCCATATTGGTAAAGAAGAAGTTAATTGCCACTATTTGCAGATGACATAATACTATACATAGAAAACCGTAAGACTCCACCAAAAATCTATTACAGTAAATGAATTCAGTAAAGCTGCAGGATACAAAATTAACATATGGAAACTGGCAGCATTCCTTACACTAATGACAAAGTAGCAGAGAGAGAAATTAAAAAAAACAATTCCATTTACAACTACACCAACAATAATAAAATACCTAGAAATAAATTTAACCAAGGAAGTGAAAGACCTGTATTCTGAAAACTGTAAAACACTGATGACACAAATGTAAATAAACATATTCTATGTTCATAGAATGGAAGAATATTGTTAAAACATCCATACTATCCAAAGCAATCTACAGATTCAATGTAATCCCTATCAAAATATCAACAGCATTTTTCATAGAACTAGAATCCTAAAGTTTGGAACCACAAAACGTCCCAAATACCTAGAGTAATCTTGAGAAAAAAACAACAAAGCTGAGGTATCACAACTCCAGATTGCTAAATATACCACTACAAAGCTGTAGTCATCAAAACAGTATGGTACTGACACAGAAACAACAGATCAATAGAATAGCATTCAAGAGCCCAGAAATATGCCCACACTTATATGGTCCATCTTTGGCAAAGAAGATACAGTGGGGAAAAAGACAGTCTCTTCAACAAAATGGTATTGGGAAAACTGAGCAGTTACATGCAAAAGAACGAAACTGGATCACTTTCTTACACCACACAATTTTGATTTTGAAAATATTTCAAAATCAAATCAATATTTCAAATTTATTTGAAAATAAATTCAAAATCAATTAAAGACCTAAACGTGAGACATGAAGCCATTGCAATCCTAGAAGAGAGCACAGGCGGTAATTTCTCTGACATCAGCCATAGCAACGTTCTCTTTAGATACGTCTCCTAAGTCAAGGGAAACAAAGGCAAAAATAAACTACTGGAACTACATCAAAATAAAACGCTTTCACACAGTGAAAGAAACCATCAACCAAACAAAAAGGTGAGCTACTGAGTGGGAGAAGATATTTGCAAATGGTATATCTCATAAGGGGTTAGTATCCAAGATGTATAAAAGGACTAATAAAACTCAACACTAAAACAATCTGATTAAAAAATGGGCAGAGACACACAAGATGCTCAACATCACCCATCAAGAACATACAAATCAAAACCATAAAGAAATATTACCTCATACCTGTCCCAATAGCTAGAATCAAAAACACAAGAGCCAGCAAGTGTTAGAGGATGTGGAGAAAGAGGAACCCTCATGCACTGCTGGTGGGAATGCATGCTGGTGCAGCCACTGTGGAAGACAGTATCAAGGTTCCTCAAAAGATTAAAAACAGAACTACCATATGATTCAGTGATTCCACTATGGGCTATTTACCCAAAGTAAATGAAAACACTAACCTGAAAAGACATATGCATCTCCCCAGAGTTACTGAAACATAATTTATAACAGCCAATATACTGAAACAACCTAAATGTCCATCCGTAGATGACTGGATAAAGAGGATGTAGTATATACATACATAGGAATATTAATCATTGAGAAAGGAGATCTGCCATCTGTATCAACATGGATGGCCCTGGAAGGTATCATGCTAAGGGAAGCAAGTCAGACAGAGAAAGAAAAATACCATATGATTTCACTCACGTGTAGAATCTAAAAAAACAAAACAGGTGAATAAACAAAAAGCAGGATCAGACCTAAAATCAGAGAACTGATGGTTGCCAGATGGGTGGGCTTGGTCACAACGGGTGAAGGGGAGGTACCGGCTTCCAGTTATCCAGTGTGTAAATTGCAGGAATAAAAGGTACAGCACAGAGAATACAGTCAGTGGTACGGTAACGGTGCAGCAGGGTGAGAGATGCGACCTACACCGTCGTGAGCATGGCATAAGGTACAGAGATGTCAAATCACTACGTGGTTTACCTGAAACTAATGTAATGTTGTGTCTCAACTATACTCAGGTAAAAAAATGAAAACTGCAGGTCGCCTAGTTAAATTTGAATTTCAAATTAACAAAATTTTTCATAATACACAAAAAATGATTCATTGTTTATCTGAAACACAAATTTAATTGGGCATCCTGTTTTATCTGGCATTCCTTCCCTAATCCCAGTAGGATGCTTAAAAGGTATTATTTAGTGCTGATAAAAAGGGAATAAATGGACTGAAATTACTGCTTCCTAACAAGTTGCATCCTCTCTTCATGCACGACTTCTTTAGCAAGGTTCTGTAGTTGCTCAGGGTGTAAGTAAGAGGAAATTGTAGTATGACTAAATAAAAATAGGAAGAATTAACAGCCTTATTTTCTCACCTTAAAATAAAAAATTCTATCACATTAAAAAAAAAAAAAAAGAGACTGTGTTCACATCTGTTCTGGCTTCTTACTGTCTTGGGTTTGTTCACACTTAGGAGACCACGTGACAGGTGCAGGTACAAAAATAATCTCTCAGAAACTAGAATCCCATATGCAAATTGGTTTCTCACTGGTGTGTTAATATTGCATTGTGAGTATTTATTCATTTTTTGTGTACAGACACAGAGATGTAACGTGCTTCTGCCCTGCCTGGCTTTGCCAGAGAGCCCTCTTCACCCCAGATAATTTCTCACAGTGGTGCCCATCACTGTCCATGCTGAGAACAATGGATGGGAATCTGAGGTCCCCAAAGCTCTCCCAAGAGACTGTCTGCATGTATACACAAAGTGTGGACCGTTTTCACGCTCAGAATGTACTGTGAGTTTCTTCCCCCTCCTCAGCCCCTTAGCTCAGGCCCCAAGGTCCTGATGGGCCAGCAGCTCCACAGCTGTGCCTACAGCATATCCTTGCCAACAGGCATCCAGCCTTTTAAACCACTGCTGTCCTACATTTGTCCCCACACAGGATTTCCTTTTCTTCTAAGCTCTTTTTTGATTTTTAAACGTTTATTTACTTTGAGACAAAGACAGCACAAATAGGGGAGGAGCAGAGAGAGAGAGAGGGAGAGAGAGAATCCCAAGCAGGGTCCACATTGCCAGCACAGAACCCTATGCAGGGCTGAAACCCATGAAACTGGGAGATCATGACCTGAGCTAAATCCAAGAGTCGACGCTTAACTGACTGCACCACCCAGGTGCCCCCCCACACACAGGATTTTCACTATCTCCATGGTCCTCAGGTCTGGGAAGGCCAACTCTGGCCCACTAGCTATTTTTGTAAACAAAGTTTTATTGGAACTCAACCACGCCCATTTGTTCACAGGCACGACAGCAGAGGGAGCAGTGGTGGCAGAGATGGTCCTGCCTCCAAGACGTTCAGTATCTCGTCCTGAACAGAAGGCTGTGGGCCTGGTCTTCCAGATGGTTCTCTTCACTGCTGATTCCCTGTCGCTCCACTCTGGTCCTCTCACCTGTAACAACCCCATATCCAAGTGCTTCTCCAAACCTGAATGTAAGCCCAGTTCTACAACCAACCACCCAATCCCCATCAATCTGAGCCACCCAGTGTGGGTGGTACTGAGTAACTATACAATGTGAATCATGGCACTGGTATGTACTGAGCACTCACTATGCACTGGGCATCGTGCCAAGTGCCCTATGTGCACCGACCATAAGATAGGAGGCGAGAATCTGGATTCCAGTTTCTCTTGGAAAGCTGCCCCAGCTGCTCATCTCCCCTTGACCCCTACACCAGATGCTCCTCTAACCCTGGGAATACGCTGGGTTTGGCTTTGTGAGGTCTCTCTTCTCCTCACCCCTTTGTAGCCTATGCACAGCTTTGCGCCCACATCCTGCACAACCACCAGAGCCTCTGAACCATCCTGGCCACACTCGTTTCCCATCCGGAGAACCTGCCCAGACCAGGGAAAGCTTCTGAAAATCCTGCCTGGTCCAAGTCACCACCCTGCTCACAAGCCTTTCCTGACTTCTCATCATGCATAGAGAATCAAATCCAAGTTCTGCATCTGGTGTTAGTCAGAACTCCCCGTCTGGCCTTGATGTAGGCTCACCCCCAAGGGACCCCGAGCTCCAGCCCATCTGGCCATAGCCCTTTGCCGTCCTGCACTGTGCCTGGCCCTCCCTGGACCCACCCTCTCCCCAGTCAGCCCTCAGCCCACGAGGCAGGCCCCATGATTAGTATGGCCGCCCCGGAACCTCCCCCTCCCCAGTCTGCCCTCAGCCCACGAGGCAGGCCCCATGATTAGTACTGGTCGCCCCGGAACCTCCCCCTCCCCAGTCTGCCCTCAGCCCACAGAGCAGGCCCAGGGTTGGTGCTGCTCCTGCTCTCCTGTGGTTGCAGGTCACCTATACCCCACATCACACCCCCTAAGTGCCATGGATCTTTCTTACCCTCCACCCCCACATATTCAGCACCTGGCACCTCCAGCTGCCCTGTGTTCACATGGATCAGTCTGACGGCTCCCATAAGCACGGCCTGTGCCTTTGGGCATCTCCGTCATTCGAAGCAATGGACACTTCACAGCCTTTGGTGAAGGGCTCATGAGAGTCGGTGGATGGTTAACGTGTGAAAATTCACAAAGATAGACAGTGAGGCCAAGAGGTATTACTGAACATACTCAAAAATAAGTTAGGATTTACTTCAGGAGTAACTAAGTACTTTGATGTATTCTGTTGCCTCATTGTACTAAGATTTTGTTTTCCATCAACTTCTTGCATGCATCTCTAAAGGGCTTAATAATTGAACTTCTTAAATGGGTTAAGATACATGTAAACACCAGATACAAACTTCCACAGTTACGGGCTACTTCGACTACAGGTCTGATCAAACCTGAAACATCTAAGAAATAGGTTTCTGAACCAGATCCAAGGCACAGAAGGGGATTTCAGGATTTTCTGCTTTGATTCAACCCCGAGTCCAAGATTCAACAGACTTGCATGGACTGAAGACATACCTGGGTATGCCCACTTCTGCTACTTCTCCATTTATATACTATACGACCAATCACGTTAGGCATTATGCAGTTTCAGATCTACCACAGCCCATCATCGCCTCTCGTCTCCTGGGCACTGCTGGCCTAGCACAGAAATCCCTGAGACACCACGGATCTGAAGTCACACAGCACAAGGCAACAGAGAGAGCAAACTCATCAGCTTTCAGCCCTGCTGATCAGAGTGTGACTAATATGAACTCAGCCAAGTATCTTCTCAACTCCTCCAACAAAAATGGCCTGCTGCCTGGTGTACGATGTGTTCAAAAGAGCTGGCGTAACTACCCGGGAAAAAAGACTGAAAAAGTACAGAAGTGGGGTGTTTGCTTGTGTTAAACAGACGATCTGCTCTACCACGCTTTCTTCTTTAAAACACAGTTAAAAAAATTTAAAAGACTTGAAAACAAATATTCACAACTCCCAAGCTACTGTCCCCTTTTTGGTACCCATGCTATCTTCACTCCTAGTTCAGGAACACTGAATGTGTTCCCACTAATCATCATGTATGTGATTCAAAAAACTAACTCCTATTTCCAGGAACCAAACCAGAAACTCTGGCAACAGTTGGGTTTGCAGCTGAACTCCTAAGCTTGGAAAAACTGCAAACTATCCCACTTGCCATTTTCAATTAAATATTTTACGGGAAAAAAGTGAAATAAAATATACATACTAGAAATGTGGGATTTCGTTGAACATTTTAAGAAACAAAGGATCAAAAAGAAACAGATGTTTCTTCCTAAAATACACCCCCCCCCCAAACTATGTAATACTTAACAACTGCATTTTGAGCTTCGAGGAAACAAGAGATGTTCCGAGGGGCTGACAGTCAGTATAGTCCTCTGTGTCCCAAGGACAGGGGAAGTGTGCACGAGTTCTCTCCCTGGCAGAACAGAATGGGCATGGTGGTGTTCTTCTTCAGCACATAAATACTTGCCCAGTATCTACTATTTATGGCACACTGTAGAAGTTTCTAAGGGATGGGGGGGGCAGGGAAGATACAGCCCTCTTTCTCCAGCAGCTCTGCCAGGCAAGTATGAGAGGCTGAACCCTTAGAACATAGGTCATCCCCGTGTTCTCAGGGTTTGGTCCTGAGACAGAAGCCCTTGGCTCTGTCTACATCCCTGGTACAGAAGAGGCCAGCATTAGCTGGCAGCCAGGGTAGGAGCGCTTTCCCCTCCTTCCTGGGTGTTCCTCTTTGGTACTTCAAGCTCATTTCTTCAATGTCCTGAACTAGGACTTGCTCGGGGTACACGGTGCATGCCAGGCCAGGAGAAGACACCACTCAGGACAGGAGGGCCCTGAATAATGAAGATAGAGCTTGTCTTCTTCCCCGTTCACGTGCAATCATCCCCCAGGTCTATCTGGATGGCACCTTGGAAGGGGACTTAAGAGCTGGTTTTGTTTTCTTTTTTTCTTTCCTAAATCTCTTCACAGCAGCAAAAAGAACTTTCATTTCTAGAAGAATGTGCTTCTGTTCATCTATCCACCAGACACCAGTGCCTCCCAATGTCTACCTGTTTCTACTGCGTTGGACATGAAGTCTGAAGAGCCACCAATTTTCTCAGAAGAAATTTAAATAAACTCCTGAAGCCAAAGGAGCCATTTTCGTTGTAACTGACATTAAAAAGTAGCATGAACTGGATGATGGATGGTAGTGACCAGCCGCCATTTGTTCATGGTCTTAAACTTAAGAATAATTGAGGGCAAGGGGAGGAAGAGGCTCACTGGCCGATCCTCAGAACCAGGGAATAATTAAATACTGTGCTGCAAAGATAACAGAAATAGAAACCTCCTCAATGATCCAGAAACCAGGCCAAAATAAGATCCAGGCATGAAGACAATTCTTCACCAAAGTGGCAGATACCACACTTTTCTGAGAGGCTGACTTGCTCATCTCCGAAGCCAACTTACAGTTTCTTCATTAGACTTCATGAAATAATCAGTTCTTTGTGACAGGACTCGCTGGACGAGCTCAAAGCAGTCAGGAATCTGAAACTCACCGTTCTGATGCAATGGCTGATTCTTGAACAACATGGTGGCATAGTGTGGGCCCACGTGTACAGAGACTTTGTTCGATGTGCTACAGTTCTGTAAACACATGTTCCTTATGATTTGCTTAACAGTGTTATCTCTAGCTGACTTTACTTAAGAACAGCGTATATGGCACACATAACGTACAAAGAAGTAAACCGACTGTTTAGGTCACTGTAAGGCTTCCAGTTAATAGCAGGCTATTAATAGTTAAATTTTGGGGGGGTGTCAAAAGTTACATGTGAATTTTCAACTGTGTGGGGGGTCAGTGCCCCATTGTTCAAGGGTTAACTGTACTTAGTACTAACCGATCGCTCACTGCCTGAGGTACTGAACTCCTGTGTTACACCATTTAGTCGTAGAGGGCACAAGGATTGAGTGGACAAAGGGTCCCGGTGAAAGGAGCCTGCACAGGAAGGAACTGGCCCCGTGGGTTATGTGCAGGCAGCACAGAGAAGGAGGCTGCAGGTATGAAGGAGGGGCCGGCAGGCTTAGGAGCAGGGCTCCTCTTCACCCCCAGAGTGTGGGGAAGCATTCTAAGGTGTCAAACAAGGTCTAGGAGGACAGGACTGGCCCTTCCAAGAGCTCACATGGGTTACCGGCAAGGCTGATCAAGACTGGGCAGGAAGCTTCGGCAGATGGCAATGAGATTTCTGTATCTGTGAGCATTACCCAAATGGAGAGTCTCATTCAAGCCATTATATGCTCCTATTAAATAGTCTTGCTAAGATATTCCTGTTAATCATTACAACTGACAAGCCTGATATATATGGCCTATTTAAAAATCAGCAAATTGAATGTTTATCCATCTTTCAACCAAG
Organism: Hyaena hyaena; assembly: GCF_003009895.1. Lineage (NCBI taxonomy): Eukaryota > Metazoa > Chordata > Mammalia > Carnivora > Hyaenidae > Hyaena > Hyaena hyaena. The sequence continues at coordinate 1,314,974 of NW_024080899.1, forward strand.
CACCTGCTTCCAACCTAGCTGACCAATGACACTGGCTAAATCTCCTCATCAAACAATCCAGAAACTTTCATGTGATGTCAGCCCTGTGGATTTACCAGGACAGGCTCTAAGCCTTTCTGTGAACACCTTCATCAGCTACCCAGGCCTGCCATAAACTCTAGCTTCATATCTGAGATGCAGACCCCTTAGAAAGGACCTAGTCACTGCAGCAACTTTTAGGAGGCCAGTGGTTGCATCTCTTGAGAGAGTCTTGCTGTGGACGGTGACTACACTTTTTCCAAATCCATGCAAGAAATCTAAGAGTTCTTTGAAATTTTGTAAGTTAATTTATTTTGAGAGAGTGAAAGAAAGAGAGAGCACACATGAGCTAGAAGGGAAGCGGGGGGCGGGGGGGGGGGGAGAGAATTCCAAGTAGGCTCTACACTGTCAATGCAGAGCCTGATGTGGGGCTTAAATTAATGAGCCATGAGATCATGACCTGAGCCAAAACCTAGAGTTGGACGCTTAACTGACTGAGCCACCCAGGTGCCTCAAGAAATCTAAGAATTCTTAACACCTGCATAGAACTGCCTTTCCTCCTTGCTGGTGGTGGTCTGTTTGTGGCAAAGACCTCACAAAGGTAAATCAGAAGACTGCAAAACCAAGAACTTGGGGTGGGGGAGCAGACTTCCAACTTTCCCATGGACGTTCTCAAAGGAGGTGGGGGTCTCCTTTCAACTGCAAAGATCTACTCTCATTTTTGGTATTTCCCTTTTCCCTCTGATGCTATCAGTAGGAAGAGCTGTCACAGGCACAATCAACTCTGTATTGAAGAGGCTTTTTAAAAGAGAACTTACAAGATTTAAAAACACAGAAAAGACATCCTTTGAGGGGTATCCAAATTAGTAGAGAATTCAGATCAGTTAAAAAAAAAAAGAAGAAGAAAGTTGACTTATCTAAGGCTCCAATAAATCTCTTCGTGGCCTGAGACCCAAACACGTTATGAAGGCCTCTCTGTCTCCATCGACCCCAGACACAAGTGGAGCTAATTAATATTTCAAACTTTCCCATCAGCTGGGCCAAGGCTGGGTTCTTCAGCAGGCTTACATTCCCTGGCAATGCCTGATTTATGCACCAACAGCCACTAACCCACAAATACGACAATAGAAATGTAGACGAGGGGTGGAAATTTGCAAGTACACTTTTCTCTTCCACACTAGGTGAAGTGGTTTAGATAGCTGTCACTAACACCAAGGGGTTTATTAATAGGCAAAAATTAATTGTATGTAGACTGAATTAATGAGATGGAAAAACATGCATATTTCAGCTAATACAGAAGGGACCGGCCTCTGCAGAGGCCTCTGTAATGAAGTGGCTGGGCCAGGGGAAGAGGCGCAGAGCAGCTCTGAGCAAGCCAGGGTCTTTTTGTGATCGTGGGGGCTGGAGGTACTGGTAAAAAATACACTATGAAATGTAAACATCAGGCAACTGTTTTGAGCACAAAGTTGACCCGCGATGCGTATTCTGCAGACTGCCATCTACGGATTTATAAATAAATGATTAGATGTAAAATCTCTAGAGAGTTTTCCTTTTCCACAGCAATTACAGGAGCAGATTATTACCATTCAAGTGGGGCTCCGGTGAAAGCTCCTTGACTGGCAGGAATCACTCACTGCTGTCCTGATGTCTAAGTCACCACGACAGGAAATCCAATGTCAGCGTGTACAACGGACGTTTTCACAAGCCAAGTCAATATGCACTGAATGAACACATTCTTGAGTTAAAATATATTACTGTCAATAACAGACTAAATTAAGAAAGTATGAAGTTTCAAATGTGATCAGTGTCAGGAAGAAGTTTTCCATATCTCCTCCCTGCACGTTGTTAAAAGTTGTTGTGTGGGAAAGCCTGACGCTCACTTGGACATTTTCTCTTTGGCTGTTCTGGATTTGTTTTTCAAGTCATTAAAACACAAGGTAATGAGGCTAATCAAAGAGTAAGCAATGAGCGGTATCATGTTCAGCACACATTTTTTTCTAGCCTAAGAGTTTCCTTTCTTCCCTAAATTGTTGGGTGGGGGGTAGAAATGGTCTTTTACCTTCTGGGATTTACTTTCCTCCCAAGGGTGGATGTACCTCCCACCCCTGCATCCTTACACGAAGCTGTTTTTCTCAGATTCACAGCAGCAAGGCAAGCAGTATGTCCATTCTCTCCTGTTTTCTATTGTTTTTGTTTGTTTTGTTTTTTAAAACTGGTATGCAGTAGGAAAAGATTTTTTGAAACTTTATTTGGAAAAAAAAATGAAGACTCAGAAGACATTGCAGAAAGTGTGGATCGAGCTTCCAAGGACATTTCACCCTGCTCTCCCCCATGACATCATTTTAGGAATCACAGTCCATTCTCAAAGCCAGTAAGCAGACATTGGTACAATACTAGTAACTAAACTACAAATTGAACTCGATGTCACCGGTTTAATGTAGTTTACAAGGCAGGACACAGCTCTGTTCTGTCACACACAGACCTCCATCTGTAGTCCCAGGGCATCCAGGCCGGCGTGGTCACCATGGACCTGCTCTTCACTGTCACGTGTTTGTCATTTCAAGAGGGTTATGCAAAGAAAATCACACCCCCCTGGGCTGGCTTCCTTCGCTCAGCACAAGGCCCTTCACGTTCCAGCTGTGTCACGTGCCCACAGGTCACTGCTTATTTTGCTAAGTGTTCATTGTCATTGGGCTCCTGTTACTCACTCACCTTTGGAAACACATACTGGTTGTTCCCAACCTGGGGCCACTGTAAGTATAGCTGCTGTGAACATCTGGGCACGGCTTTTGTGTGGTCATGAACTTCCTTTTCTCTAGGATGTCTGAGCAGAAGCGCCACTGCTGGCTCCACACGGAAGTTGTAGGTTAAGTTCATAAGCAGCCAGCACACTGTCCCACAGTGGCTGGTGGGCGTGCAGAGGGGTCTCATTGTGACTTCATCTGGCATTTCCCTACTGGCTGGTGAGGCTCATCTTTTCTTGGGCTTACTGCCAAACTTCTGTCCTCTTTGGTAGAGTGTCTGTGTGCGTCTTTCGCCCATTTTCCAACTGGAATGTTATTTTCTGACTGTTGAACTCAGAGAGAGCCTTGCAGGTTAGAACACAAGCCTTGTGTCGGGTATGGGATGTGCAAGTCTGCGGTCCTGCCCTCACCTTCCACCCCCTTTTGTAGGGTCTTCTGCAAAGCGCAAGCTTAGAAACAGAACTTTAAAAAGGAATACGTATCATTGATCCTTCTGGATTTTTATTATCCTGGGCCAATTTTCAAGATGGGTAGCCTCTCTCGGAGTTGGGTGGTCAGCTCTGTAGCCTTTCAGCAGATGCGTTCAAAGGATCCTGGGCATCCCTGAGGGAAGCTTCGTCTCTTGGACACAGGCGACACTGCATGCCTTTGACGCAAACCAGGGAAAACTTCACTTAAGAATGAAATGTATCAAACATCATCATGTTATTTAAAATATGATTCACATCATGAATGCAAATACTTAAAATGCCTTGGTCGGGTAAACGTGTGAAGCAAATACCAGTATGCAGCTAGAAGCTAGCCTGATAAAAATGCTACTTTACGGCGCTATCATCTGGACAGGAGGGGACACACACACGCTGGTGGCAGGCCATGACACAGGAACCGGGGGAAAGTGCAGGGTGGGGTCCGACATCTTCCGTGGAAATGCAGGATGAAGCCTGCGCACCAAACAGCATCACCAGCGCCACTTGGCAACCAGTGATTTATTGACACAGTCCTGCAGGAAGCAAGTGTCTGACAGTGGCAGCAGGTGGGGAAAGACGGGTGTCACTGTGGTAAGGGTGCCGGGGGCTCAGGCCATGGAAGCAGGGAGAAGGCAGCCAGGTTACTAGAGGGGCGGGCAGAGGTTAGGGAAGGTCACCAGAGGCAAGTGTGAGGACATTCTTGAGGGACTGAGAGATCCAGGCAGAGAGGCCAGGACAGAGTCTCTGATCCAGAGAGGGGAGCACACCGTGCTCCTGGGGGGCGGGTACGTGCCGTCTGGGACAGGATGCAGGAGAGGCACCTGTGAGCTTGTGGGCAAAAGGCCCAAAATCATGCCGAGTTGGGAATTACCCATGGAAGCATTTGTCAAAACTAAAACTAAGCTGAGAAAAATTCAACAGTCAAAACGACCACAACAAATAGGTCTTCCTGGGCAAAGCAAGCCCTGAGCAGAAGATGCCAGTCACCTGCAAGGCAGCAGAGGAGGGTCCAACCCTAAAAACGAGAATATCACAGAAAAGCCAGAGTCTTACCCAGCTCCTAAAGGAAATATTTCTAACTTTGAAAGAAAACATCCTGGCATCCCCAGGGCTAATGGGCTAAGTAAGAAAGGAAAGTTGAACCCTGCTGTCCAGCACCAGTGTACAGCTGTATGGATCACCCGCAGTGCACCTGCAAGCAGTCACTCTGGAAGGCCCTGGGTCTGGAAGGTAGTCACCAGGCCCTGGGTAGGATCAAATGGCCAGGACGCAGGCACGTCCCCTACCGACTGGTCACACGGACCCCCAAACACACCTCTGCAAGTGGCTCTAAAACACCACTGCAGCCAGGACAGGTGAAGCCTTCTATAAGGAGGCCCTGAGACACAGCTATCCTTCCCCCCTCCTCTTGGTGCCTGGCTGTCCCCGCATATGGATGCTTAGGACACCTCCTCCCAAGTGTCCACATCTGGCTCCTTCTCTGCAGAGTCTCCTTTCATCCAAGTTCCGCAGCCCTGGAGGGAGGCTTCATTCCGACACAACCACCGTCTGCTCGTCTGTTACTGGATCCCAAACTATGCCTGAGAAACACCATCTAAGCCCAGGCTGGCCTAGGCATCAGCCAGTTCCCACTCGTTTGTCTTGGCTTTCCTTGGTCGGTACAATTCACTGACTTTAATGAAAATTCCCAGAAAGTCTACAATTCCTATAGGCAGTTAGAAACCCCTCTTCTCTGTACTATGACAGCATGTAGTCGCTGTCACCAGTGTGTAGGATACGGATGAGGAGAACATACAGGGCCTAAGAAACGCCACGCTTATTTGCTACTGAACTGGACGCGGCCCCAGACGCAGCTCCCACCTGGGGTCCTCTCCAAATCACATACATTTTCTAGCCTCTATGCAAAACCAAGGGGATCGGGATGGCATAATGGAGGCAGAACGATCTGTTCAGTTACAGTAATTTTGGAAAAATGATTTTAAATTTTGAGACACTTCTGTGTTCCTGCAAAGTCTGTAAGAGTCCTTCTTAGAACTATAAACATGACACACTGTCAGGTAAATGCGATGCCCTGACTGTAAGTCTCCGAGGAAGGCATTAGGTTTGTGTTCTTAGACCAATTTTTCGTTTCAATAGCATCGGGCTAATGTAAGATGGGTAAGTCCTTGACACAGAATCTCTCCTTATAGGATGAAGCCCGGAAAGGGGGTGAATCTGTGCACTGGTAAGGTTACGTATGTATAGACACCACTGCAGAACCCAAGGCTACACTCCAGAAGCACATTCAGCATATGGTCAATATTCACTGGGCTGTGCTCTTCCACAATTTACTGTTATTTTTTCATTACAGAGGGGGTAGCGGAGGGAGAATCCATAAGCACGGAAGAGAGGCTGAGGGAGAGAGAGAATCCCAAGCAGACTTCATACTCCGCATGGAGCCTGATGCCGGGCTCAATCCCACAACCCAGGGATCATGACTTGAGCCGAAACCAAGACAGCGGTACTCAACTGACTGAGCCACCCAAGTGCCCTCTTCCACATCTTACAATTTGTTTTCTCAATTATACACTTTCCCACTGAAACAGGCAGCATTTCCTGAACTATGTTCTGTGGGTCCTCAAGTCACTCAGAAGGCTCACATGTGTCGGAGAAGAAACACATTTGTTGGTGAAATGCGGGCCTGCAGGCTGGCACACCCAATCCTGAAAAGTCTAGCAGGGAAGGGATCCCTTCATTCTGGTGGAAACAAGAGATTTCCAAATCTTTTGCTCCTTAGAATCCTCAAGGCACATGAGACATTCACACAGTTTTCAAAACAGACACATAATAGTGTAAACATTTATTTTTTTATACATTTTTATTCATTTTTGAGAGAGAGACAGAGCATGAGTGGGGGAGGGGCAGAGAAAGAGGTAGACATAGGATCGGAAGCAGGCTCCAGGCTCTGAGTTGTCAGCACAGAGCTCAACAGGGGCTCAAACTCACAAACTGAGATCATGACCTGAGCTGAAGTTGGATGCTCAAGTGACTGAACCTCTCAGGCACCCCATGACGGTGAAACATTTAATCAGACCAAATTTTACACAAAACACATTAATCTGAACGGCTTAGTTGTGAAAACTGAAAATGTTATAATTTTATGAATAACATTTGGTTTATACTAAGAACATAATGCTTCTTTTAAAGGGAACTTTTTCTTTAAAGCAGGCTTCATGCCCAGCACGGAGCTCAATGGGGGGCATGAGCTCAAAACCTTGAGATCAAGACCTGAGTGGAGATCAGGAGTCAGATGCTTAACCAACCGAGCCACCCAGGTGCCCCTAAGGTGCCTTGATTCCATTTTATATGCAGTTTAAGGTTCAAGATAAACATCTAGTTTGCCTCCCGGTACATCAAATGGAAGATATATTTTTCCAGGAGAGATATTTGTTTGCTACAAGATTAAGAGCCCTGCCTCATGCCTGAGGTGACGTGTTGGCCTCCCAGTCCACACAGGGGGGTGAGGCCCTGTCAGCTCAGCGCCACCAGCCTGTCTGTCCATGCAGGGGTGACAGCTCCTACGCTCGTTCCCAGGGTGCCAGGCCAGCGCGACTTCCCAGCAGGCCACAGCCCTGAGAAGCATGTTCCCAGGTCACAATAAGCAAGAGAAGACTGCTTAATGGTGCCAGAGAGGGACTGAGAGACCAGCACTCCATTCAGATGGGCTGCCGAGTAGGGCCTGGGGAGGAGTGGGTACAGCTTCCGGGCTGTACAGGAGTCTCCTGGGCGCACTGCCAAGGTCCAGGCGTCTCTCAGGGAGCAGGGTGAGCTCGTGATGGCTTCCCTTCAGGACAAATAAAGGGATGAAGCATGTGCACCAAAACCTAAAGCAGGCTGCTCTCTAAGTGCAGAGATTAACAGAACAGTTAGAGATGGCCGATTGAAGGTGACCTTGGAGAATGGGGTAAACTTAACGTGTGCTCACACAGGCAAAATAAGGGTCCATCCAGAAAGAAAACTTTGTTCCGTAAAGTAGGTAAAATTATAAATAAATAATTTTAAGTCACAAGGTGAGAAAACACAGAGCAAATACTGTAGAGCCAGAAATGAAAGCATATGCATTAAAACTGTTCTGAAAGAACACGTGTATTTCACAGAAGTCCTGTCTCCATGAACTCTGGCACAGAGGTCATTCGTCCCCGGGCACTGTTTGGGATGTTCACATGTTGCACCCAGGGCAGCAGGTGCAGCAGCAAACCACTAACCCAGCAGCAGTGGGAAGGCCTAGCTCTCCACTCCTGTCGGTGACATGGCCGCCAGTACGTGGGAGACTAATTAAAATAAGGTTTCTGAAAGCTCCAAATATTAATGTTTCAACTTTTTTTCCTGAAAAAAACAAAAACTAAAATCCTTGCTGCCCAGTGTCCACTGTTATCTGTTCTATGCCACACAGAATGCACTCTTTGTGCTTCAAGTGTGAAGTACATGAGATTCAACTTCCATAATCTTAATTTACCGTAGGCAATCTGTGTATTTACTAAGAAATTCCTGAGGAGACAAAATTTCACTTCCCCGTGTACTACTTCTGTAGAAAACCCATTCTTAATGATTTCTCTTATTTAAAGAATTTATCAACTTAATTATTATCCAACACTTATTTTCAACGAAATACAACAAAACTCCAGCTGCAGACTCAAAGCCAAGTGCAGCCCAACATGGCTGGGCCCTCAAATGTGCCTTCCTGGGGACTCCAGTCACATGCACGGAAATGCATGGGGTGGGGGGATGCACGCTGCAGACGGACAAGGTCATGGAAGGGCACAGTCTGAGGCAAGTCTGGCCACAACAGCAAGTCCAGCTGTGTCTGCTCTTTGAAGACCTTCTGCTGAGCCGGGAAATCTCCCCTGCTGGCTACCTAAGTCCCAGCGACCATCTCCACCAGCCCGTGTCTGCGCCCCAAGCTCGGGAGAGACAACCAGAGCACAGGGCACAGGACTGATGGCCAGGGCACAGGGATGTGCGCCCGGAAGGAGGGAAAGCCCCCTGCTGCTCAGGAAGCCACGGTGTGGGAAGCAGATGGGTAAGAGAGGGAGGGTGCTCTGACCAAACTGAGCTGCCCCCCACTCACAGGCTGCTGCCTCCTGGACCCCCACCCATGGCCATTCTTCCCCAAAGGATGGGGGTGTGGAATGTGGGGCTGCAGGGAAGGGGAGTGTGCTTCTGCCGGGTCCGTGGGGTTCTATCCCTCCCTCCTGCCCGTGTGTGCCAGGCTCTGTGCCGCACGACAGTCACGCGGCAGTGGCACCTGGCCGTCACCTCACAGGAGCTAGAGACTGGCTCCCGCCCCTTAAATGCCAGCATGCCATGAAGGCTTACACACGAAGTTTTGATTCAAGAGAGGGGACATGGGGATGTGAGGAGGGTGGTGCCCATGTGCTGAGTACCCTGCCAGCCTCGGATCCTGCTGCCCACTCCCGTGGGGAGGGGGACATCCACCTTCTCCCTCAGGCTCTTGTCCCAGGTGGTCATCAGTGTCCACAGCTCACGTCCCCAACTACACGGGGATCACTCTCAAGCCACATCCTCTCCTCTGTGCTGTATTTCTGCACCGGCTCCACCTGTGTGGCGGTGTGGCTTCCCCAGACCTCAGGAGGAGGGTGCCCCGCGCGGACAGCCCTGTCTCCCCACGATCCCTCCGCCTGGAGACCTCACTCCCGTCACGGTCGGGAGGACAAGCTCCTCTCTTCTCCTGCCTGGACCAGGACGGCAGGCTCATAATCGGCCAGCGTGTATCCCCCAACACCTCCAAATCCAGTGTGTTCTCCACCCTACGGCCAGAGACTACCAATGGTCACTGTGGCGGTTCTTTCCAAACGGCTTCCCAGTGCGTTCCCAGAGCTCACACTGAGCGGGGCCCTTGCTACGGCCTGGCCCTTGTCCCGGTCCCTGTCCAGCTACTTTGTGCAGAACACATGGCCCCATTCTAGATTCTTCCAAGTGCAGAGGGACTTCACACACATTCCCCTCTGCCTGGAATGCTTTTGTATTCCCTTCTCATTGCTCAGATTTTATTTAAATGTTGCCTCTCAGGGAGGCTGCCTCTGATCCCCACATAGAAGCACCCCCCCGCCCCCCCGCAACACTCTCACGAATCTTGCTCTTTCTTCTTGGCGGAACTTCTTTCTACTCCAACTAAATAATCCCTTGCTCACTAGCTGTAGGCTCCGGGAAGGTAGGGAGGACGGGACTTCACATCTTCATGCTGTGATCCCAGCACGCGGTTCTTGGAGGAAGGGTCTGCAAAGTGAGGAGTTTCTGGGACACAATGTGGGGCCTTAACTCTAGCACCTCTGCTCCTCCCTGTCCTCCAGCCAGTGGCAAGGGGGAGCAAAGCAGGGTTCCCTGGCTCCCTAAAAAGTTCTTTTATTTTTCCTTTGGAAAACTTTTCCCCTCTTAGGATTGCATTTTGTTTTGGCGACTCGAGTTACTGTGTGCACTTCCATGAGGGCTCTGCTCTGGAAGACCAGCAAGGGGTCCCAGTGTCAAGACCTGAAGGGGGGGGGCAGACGAGATGAGCTGCAGGCGGGCAGAGTATGCAAAGCCAGCGGACGCAGAGAGCGGACACACTCACTAATGACAGGCAGCTGTTGCTACTGTGCTCTTGAAACATCACTTCAACATCATATGTGGTGTGGACTTTAGAGGTGTTTTAAGAACTACTAACCTTAGAATTGGAATAAAAGAGCCCTGAGTGGTCGCCATGTTGGGTAGCTTTGCTTTCCAAAGTCAGAGCCATTAATGCCCTACAGCAACATGAAAGAATGCTCCATTCCCACACTTGGTTTAATAAAAATGACAGTCAAGACAACTTTACCGGTAATGGAGACCATTATATCAGGAACCAGGTTACAGCCTCTGTACAGGGGCCTAAACAACCACTGTATGCATGAGCCTCAAGCATCTAAAATTTAGTAAATCTTCCAAACCCACAAAGAAGCAACCATATTGCTGCTGTAAATCAATACTTTAAAATACTCAGCAAAATAACTATATTAAAGGATTTGGTTTGGCAGAAAGGACTATTTCTTTACACACTTCCATCTGTGTTTCAGTGTAAATCATATTTAGTAAACATATTTAAATACACATTAAATACCACACAAACCTGTTCTGAAGTGGTTAGAATTGGCATCTCAAAAAAATTCATGTATCATGTTAATCACTCACTTCCCAATAATTTGAAAACACAAGGTGGCAATTTCTTCAGCTAATGTATCCAGGCCAAGAGAACTTGAAACCCTCTGTATTGGCATCAAGTCAATTCTGGATGGGGCCAGCGGGCTGGCCTTGGACATCAGCTTGCAGACAGGTTCAACACCACCTGTCAACAAGGGCTCCACGGCACGGTGGCAGGCACTGTAAGCAAGACACCTTAACACAGACAAAGAGCTTAAAGTGTGTGTGTGTGTATGTGTGTGTGTGTGTGTATGTGTGTCTTCCCACATGAAATTCTGCCTGTGGCAGAGGAATCCCCAGTATCCCTGGAAGAGGAAGGGGGCAGGGTGAGAACAGTGTGTTATTTTTAACATCAGGATGTATGATTTGAGGTCTTGAGGAATGGGTGGATCACACACTTACAATTCAGGATCTGCTTCAAGGAAACAGTATTTCAGGGGCCGTGTTGTCCCAGAGGAGGACATCCTGAGGGGTGGCAGGGACGAGCTCTGCACAGCTGTGGGGTGGGAAGAAACTAGGCTGCAGGGCCCTGGGAGCCCCTCATGGTGGGGAAGGAACCTCAGTGGTCGCCCTCTAGGAGTGAGGGTAAGTGGCCACTAAACCAAACCCCACAGGAAGTGTGGTCGTGCACCAATCATACGAATCCCGAAGGTTAAGAGGAGGGACCCAGATCAGCAGTGCCCCACGTACCTGCTGGAGGAAGAACATGCTATGCGAGGCACCAGGCTATCTACACACAATTTCTCAAAGGCAATAATGTGACATAAAATAAAAAAATGACTGGACACATGACAAGATGAAAAAAACCCAGCCAACACAAATCCTAAGAGCAGATCACAGAGTGGGCACCTGGGTGGCTCAGTCAGTTAAGCATCCGACTCTTGACTTTGACTCAGGTCATGATCTCACGGTTTGTGAGTTTGAGCCCCACATTAGGCTCTGTGCTGACAGCTCAGAACCTGGAGCCTGATTTGGATTGTGTCTCTCCTTCTCTCTGCCCCTCCCCTGCTCAGTCTCTCTCACTTTCTCTCAAAAATAAAAAATTTAAAAATTTAAAAAAGTAAGAGCAGATCAAGGGATTCCAGTGGTAGCAGTATCAGATACAAACTTAAAATAGCTATTATTTATTACATTCAAGAAGGGTAAAAACCAAGATCACAAAATTTTGGAAGACTTGCCAACTATTTAAAAAATGAAAATACTAGAAAAATGAATTTTGGAAATAATGTATACTATCAAAGGATTTAAAACCAAATTTGGCATAATAAAGAAATTGGTAAACTGTTAGATCAGAAGAAATGAACAGAATGAAACATAAAGAGAAAGTGATGGAAACAAATGAAGCAAGAACACGAGCAAGAGCAGACACAGTGGAGTCTGACAAATGTGTCAATGGAGTCCCAGAAGGAAATGAGAGGACATGCAAGACAGACTTTGAAGAAAGAGAAGAGCATTCACAAAAACTGCTGAAAGACATTAAGCCACAGATCCAGGAAGCCCTTGGATTTCAAAGCAGGACAAATAAAACATGTCCACATGCATTCAAATGCAGAATCAGAGAAGAGCTATTACTTCAAAGAAACAGTGTCTGTATTTATAGCTGACTTCTCACAAGGAATGATGGAAGCCTAGGAAAAAAGGGTAAGTATCACTAGACTCTGAACAATAAATGTCAACCTGGAATTCTATACTGAGGAAAAGTATCCTTTAAGAATAAAAATTAAGCTGTTTTCAGAAAAAGAAGCAAAAAAACTGAGCATTCCTTACCAGTAATCCCATATGGAAGAAGACAATGGGCGCTAATGAACCTGTGTGACTTGCGTTCCAAAGTATGCACGCACACAAGCAAAAGTTTAACTATAGATTGTACTGATATAAAAGACATGCAGCACACAATTTATAGATAATATACAATATTCTTTAATGTAAATTCCAGATAGTCACGGATTCTCCCAGAAGCTGTCATTAGTATTTGCGAAACTCTCATGCCCAAGGCCAACCTGTCGCTGCAGCTGATGGACGAACAGCTCCCACACGTAGGTTGCAAAGCCCATGAGAGCCCAGTGAGGCCGGGAAGATGCAGGTCAGAACCTCCCGTACTTGTCAGTTACAGATGAGCAATTCTCCGCTGAATCCAGTTATGACTTCAAATACTAGAAGAATCTTTATGCTATTCAAAATGTAATGGTTACACACGACACTCTCAAAGCTAAGGTCATTATGAACACATCTTCTGCATCACACTCTTAAGAGAAGAGCAATGGTTTGCAAAGGATTTCTTGAAGGTTCAGAGGGTAAAAATTCTAGACTTTGTGGGCCACGCAGTATGGTCACAACTAATGGATTCTGCTGTTCAAATATTAAAAGCAGCCACAGACAACACACAAATAAATGGGCAAGGCTGAGTTACATTCAAAATTCACACACAAAAATAGATGTCCTGCAGGGGGCTATGCTCATCCAATCAAGTAAGTCCCAATTTACAATATTTGCTGACTCCTGTTAAATACTAGAAATAGGGCTGATTTCAAAATAACACCATGATAACAGTGAATGTACAACAGCTGAGAAGAGGTCCTTAGGAGTATACCACCATACAAATGACCTCAAGGGCATAGATAATGGTCAAGTTAATGTAACTGGAAGGGATGAGTTTTTTGAGTATGTGTTACCTCTAAATGCAATTACACAGTTTAATTTTTAATAAGGAATATGATAACCAGTTCACAAAATTACTGTGAATTAAAGAATGGGTTCTCAGGAGCCACTATAAACTGGTGTTAGCGCATAATTAGCGAAAAGGTATTTATTATTCAGGCAGAAGGAAAATTATCAACAGCAGGGAGATTAGAGATACAGAATGAAGAGCAAAAATGCTAAATCTGCATGTAAATCAGAGTAAATATTATGCTGCATCAGACAATATTTTATAGTCAGGTGTATTGTGCTAAAATGTACATTAATTCAATCCATTCTTTTTAGGCAGACGGTCCAATGAGCACAGACGTATAGAGTCATATAATGAATGATCCAGCACTCAAGGTACTTATACCTGAGAGTTTTGATCGTCTGTGTCTTCCAATGAATTTTTCCATTTCACCTAAGTCACCATTTACTGGCATGAAACTGTTAGATTTCCTTATTATTCTCTTAATACCTATAGGATCTGTAGATCTCTTTTTAAAACCGGAATGAGTAATTTACATCTCTCTCTCTTTCTCTCTCTCTCTCTCATCAGTCTGGTGAGAGTTTTACCATTTTTATTGGCTTTTCATTTACTTGTTTTGGATTTTTCTGTTCTCTTTGTAGTTTATAGAAGTTGAAAGCAAGATCAAAAGTTGACAAACTATGGCCACAGCAAGAATATTTTCAAAGAAGTTCAGAAAACACTAATTCAGTATAACCTGAAGTAGAATCTGCTATGATGTCTTATAAATGACAGTGGCAAAAATGTGTGAAGCAGAAAATGGTTTAGCTGGACAATGAACGGAATGCATTAAAACAGAAGATATTTAAATTCTACGGTCATTTAGTTTATTATCCATCAACAGGTACCCTGAGAAAATCTTTTAATCTATCCTCAACTTAACCATCATTAGTTTTGTGAAATTTTGTGAGAAATGAAAACTGGGTAGCCTGACTTAACTACCAGAGAACACTTCAGTGGTTTAGCAGCAGTTAAAAAGTTTTATTACAATTTTTACAGTGCAGGACTGAAATTCTTCTGAGTTTGAAGAACTGGCTTTAACTACTATTATTAAACACCAAATAGCTCTGGAAATCAGAGTTTGCTACAGATTTGATAGGTTTTTAAGGAATTCAAGGCAAAAGAGCCGTTATATGCTTATACTCCAGTAAAGTTGCTTTGATGACAAGTAGCACTGTTTGAATTATAAGACACGTCAAGCAGCTTTACCTTTTCAAGACCTAAATTCCTACACGAATCTACAGTGGATGGGTTTTCTGAGCAGCTTCTGTTGGGTCCAAGGCAAGTCTAAAGGGAGTTTCCATATTTTGAAATCCTTTTAAATGTACAATTGAGGAGCGTTCACTTCATGTGTAATTGGAAGTGATTAGTTTGCAGCATAATAACATGCTAAAAGGAAAACATCAAAGGATGAATCTAATGGAATTTTGTAGATGCCTTCCAAGTCATCAAAACGCTCCAACAAAATTATGCCTGTGTATTGATATCACAGAAAAAAACTGATGCAATGGAAAACAGGAAAATAACATAGAAAAAGAGAAAACCACAAGTAGGATCTTGAGCAAGATGAGTAAGATAACTGAACACCCAACCACAACGATCAGGACAAAGAGACTGAAGAGTTTTTCCCTGAAACTGGAAACAAGGTAAGGATGTCTACCCTCATCATTTTTGTTTAACACTGTACAGCAGATCCTACTCAGTACGATTAGTCAAACAAAATAAACTGCTTTTAAAAAATGACCTAAGGAAACCTGAAGCATACTATAATTAGAATTATCTTATAAACTATACGCCAAGACACTTTTAGCAGTGCATTCCAAGGAAACATTGATTTAAAAAATTTCCCATTTCCAACAGCTCACAGATATAGGTAGTTACACCTAACTATAAAGCCAACAAAATGTGTGCTAGACCTTTGTAGAGAAAAACTAAGTCATTGAGAAAAGACAAACTCAATATTCAATAAATGTTATGAATATAAAATGTAAAGAGTCAATTTGCCTCAAATCAATCTACAGAGTCAATCAAATCTCAGTTTAAAAAGGAAAAGGTTTTTTTTAAATATTAGTTTCGAATGTGAAAATAGATTCTAAAATGCATTTGCTGATGGAAATGTCTTGACTAAGAGTAGCCAAGACAGTTGCATAAAGAACTGAAGCACTTCACCTACTGAATACCAGTATTTGTTATAAAGCTACAGTAAGATAGTGTGATGGAAGACTAAACAAATGGACCAATAAAATGGAGCAGAGAACACAAAGTAATTCAACTGTGACAAAGGGGTCACTGAATAAATGTGGCAGAAGAATGAACCTCTCAACAAGTAAACATACTCATTTAAACATGGTCTACACCTTTCACTATAATACAACATCAAACAGTCAAACAGGGAAGCCTGGGTGGCTCAGTCGGTTAAGCATCCGACTTTGGCTCAGGACGTGATATCGCAGTCCATGGGTTCGAGCCCCACATCGGGCTCTGTGCTGACAGCTCAGAGCCTGGAGCTGCTTCAGATTCTGTGTCTCCCTCACTCTCTGCCCCTCCCCCACTCACATTCTGTCTCTCAAAAATGAATGTTAAAAAAACTTTTAAAAAAGAACATCAAACAAAATCAACTGCAGGCATACTGTAGTTTCATATGTAAAAACAAAACAACCTGTAGCTTCTAGAAAAGGAATAGGGGAACTAGAGCCCGCAGAAGTTTACCACAAGCTGAGAAAGGTTTTCCCATTTTTAAAAGCTTTTTTTTTTTTTCTTTTTTCTTTTTAAAGCAGATGATGGGTACTTGGGTGGCTCAGTAGGTTGGGCGTCCAACTTCAGCTCAGGTCATGATCTAACAGTTCGTGAGTTCGAGCCCCATGTCAGGCCGTGTGCTGACAGCTCAGAGCCTGGAGCCTGCTTCAGGTTCTGTGTGTGTTTGTGTGTGTGTCTGCCCTCTCCCAGTCATGCTCTGTCTCTCTCAAAAATGAATAAAAACGTTAACAAAATAAATAAAAAGCAGATGAACATGTAATGGAGACTATAAATAGTCCACAAAGACAAAAATATTTTTTATATAAATATTTACTGTCTAAATATCTGTATACAGAAAAAGCTTGCCAATCTGTTTTAGAATACAGAAAATCTTCATGATCTTATGGGAAAGAAAAGACTTCTTAAACAACAAAATATACTAATCATAAATGAAAAGACGGAAAACATTTGACTAAAAGCTCTGTACAGCAAGATACCATTAAAGGAATAAAAACATATTTTCAACACATATGGCCAGCAAAGGAATCATATCCAAGATATATAAAAAATTCTTGTATAAGTTACTAAAAAAGAAACCAGCAACCCAACAGAAAAATGGGTGATTCCTGTTCAAAAAAGAGTAAATACAAATGGCAAATAACCATATGAAAATGTGTTCAAGCACACTGGTCATTACAGGACTGAAAGCTAAAACCTCAGTGAGATATAGGCCCATAAAATGACTAAAATTTAAAAGATTATAAAAGCACATGCGGCCATGGATGTGGTGAAACAGGAAATTTAATGCTGCTGGTGGGCATTAAATTGGTTTAATCATGTTGAGAAACTGGGTGGCATTATCTACTAACCATGGCCACACCCACATCCTATAAGTAGGGACACCAGAGCTTTGCATGCCCGATAGAAATGCATGGATGTCCGCACTGAGAGACGGCCTGGAATCATTACGGGGCCTACTGGTAACAGCAGGAAACCTGCGAGTATGGAATGCCTGTCAACAGTGGACCAAATAAGACGATACAACAATGGAAATGAACAAATAATGGCTACATGCCACTGTATGTATAGAGTTTATGGGTAATACTGAAGCAGCTGTAATGAAGGATTACATAATAGGGCTTATTTCATATACAACCTTCACACCACTGTTAGGTTGAAAAAGCGTAATTCGAACCATCACAGGTGAGGGACTGTCTGTATTGAGAAAAGACTGGGAACCAGGTGTACTCATTGTTACTGGAGTAACAGTGCTTCTAGGTCTTTCCTGTAGACAGAAAAAGGTGGCGTGCATATCAAAGAAGTGATCAGTTCATACTGATAGCTCCAACTCCAACCTCACTCTGCAAGCTTCCTCCTTGCTATCTCCCCTTCCCCCTGCCTCCCATCTCCCACAGGGGGAACCTTGGTTCCTCGAAACATCAACATATTTAGTCACTTGCTCAATCCTACATTGACATAAAACCATTTCATGCCACTGTGAAAAATCAGTATTTGTAGTTTCTCCCATAATTGAGTAGATTCCATTAGAGAACAGTGTGCTGAAGTTACCTACATTAGGTCTTTCTCCCTCCCTCCTACCTGATGAGGATATACATTGGCAGGGCGGTATAGTTAACAAATGTCCTAATATCAAACTACCCTTGCATTCCTGGGTATCAACAACTCCATCAAGGCAGATTATACTATTAATGAGATGGCAGAATTTGTTAATTAAACTCACCGCTTACTTAGGACTCCTGCATCATTATTCCCAATATTCCCATGTGGTAGTAGAGTACGCTATCTTTACCTGGTTTGGGTTTCAATGTTCTACTTGCTTCATAAAATATGAGAAGTTCCCTTTCACTTTTTGTGCTCTGAAGTACCTTAGGGAACATTAGGATGAGCTGTACAGAAGGTTTCAGAGAACTCCCTCGTGAAGTCAGGTGGACCTGGTACTGTTCCCTGAGGGAATTCCTGGGAGGTGCTATATTTCCTCCATGTAAGTTGGTTTGCTCAAACTTCCTCTAATAGGGTTACTTTTTGCAAACTGTTTTTTTCTAATTATGCACTTCAGATTTATTTGCAAAATTAGTCTGTGCTTTTAAAGTTTCCTCTGTATCAATATTTATTTCCTTCTTCTCGTGTATTTTGTGTATTTGTGGTTTTTTTTCTTGTATAAGGTAGCTAACGATTTGTCTTTTGTTTTGTTTTTCCCAAGGAACCTGGACTTAGATTTATTGATTTAATCTCTGCTTTTCTTCTCTACCCCTCAATTTTCTTTCTTGTACTTTTTGGGGTTTTTTTGTTTCCTTTTCTATTACTCCTAGTTCTAAGATTAGAATTTTTCTTCTTTCTTTTTCATTGATTTTGGTGGCTACATCCACAAGTGTTCTTCTAATTGTTGCTTTAAATGTGTTTGACACATAGTGCTCTTATTTGATGGGAATCCTGTAATGTTAATATTTGCACCTTCATCTGAGACTGTGTAACAGTTCCTAGTTTTACTGCACTGTGATTAGACAATGTTGTAATAACTTTTTATAAAACTTGTGTTTTCTTTGTAACCTAACTTTTGATAAGGCTTTCTAAGTATCCCACATATGTTTGAGAAGCTGAAGTCTCAGAGTGTAAATTTCAATACATCTCTGTTATCGGTTGTATTCCTTCGATTGTCCTATATCATTCCTTGTGTCCACCTGACTGGTCTTTTCTAAAAGTAGTGTCGAAACCTCCTAACACTTCTGTTTTCTACATATTGTTCTTTGCACATGCTATGGTTACTCCTTTATATGGGTGGCTTCCATATTTTAAGTGTTGTTTCTTGACCAGGAATGTGGGTTTATACGGGTGGCTTCTGTGTTGTGAGCCAGGAACGTGGGGCTTGGCATTCACAAGTATCCCCATTGGTCTGTTAGTATGCTTCTTTTTGGTCTGATTTCCACTTGGTCTGCTATTAGGATTGCAACATCTGCTTTCCTATTGATTTCATTTGCTTGATTAAGCACCCCCATTCCTGACTCTTGTTCTATTCGAGTTGATGTTTCAGGTGCATTGCTCACATGTGCAGAGAGGTGGGTTCTGCTTCATAGGCCAACATGGAGGCTCACTTCCATGGGCAAGGTAAGCCCCATGACATATGTCAACAGGGCTTCAACTGTCATGTTACCTTAGAGTTATATTATTACTGTGTGTCTTTGCTTGGCCTCCTTTATTCTAAAGGTTACCTTTGTATTTTTTTATAGTGCCCATAATCTAGAATGACCAATTTGACCTTCCTAATTTTAAAACTCGAGTCCTGCATCCCAGGAAGCTGTTCAGTGTCAGCCATGCAGGCATGGGCAGCTATCCCATTTTAATCCGTTTTCCTTAACCAATCTCTTACTTTCAGGTCTGTCCGTCTGAAATGGTTTCGTCTGAAGCCCAACCATTACCTAAACAACAGTCTGACCTTATGCTTTCCCCCCTTATTATTTATATAGTCCCAGATCTATCAGACTATTTGCATACCCTCAATTCTCCCACCTCCTCACCCCCAAATAAAATTTTTAAAATTATAGTGAAAAAAGATGTATCCTACTACCTATTAAACTACCTGCAGAGCTACATGTGGTTAAGTGTGAAGGGCTGGCCCAGGGATGAACTAACAGGCAGTGGAGGAGGCAGCTTTGTGTGGACACACACGTGTGAGCAGTTAGTATTAAAGTAAAGTGGACAGTTCCATTAAGGGGGTTGATGACAGCAAAACGCATGGATTGATGGTATGGAAAAACCAACTGTCAAAGTATGGCAGGTTTATATTACACCACAGCTCAGATCATACAAAAGCAATTAATTGACAAATTTAAAACATTAAAACCATAAAAGCACCATACACAAAAGATAATAGTTGTTGCAACCTTCCAGTAGTAATGATATTTCAAAATAAGATCCAAACCCTCCAAGCTCCAATAAAAGATCTGTCAGATTGGAGTACATAAAAATGTAAAACTCCAGCATGCCGAAAGTATCTTTAGAAACTGGAGTAAAATATTTAGAATTTATCAGACACAGGATTAAGAGCCACACTTTAGAAAAAGCTAAAGTTAGAAATAAACAAACAATGAGAGACCAGTGAAGAATACGCCTAAGCAAATCAGAGGAGAAAAAAACACAACTGGTGATAAAGACCCGTGACCTCAGCAGTTCCCAGAGAGACATCATTTCTTTAAAAATAAGCCATTTTAAAAGAGTCATGTTTATGAAGATCCAGAGAAATGCACATCCTTTACTACTGCTGACGGTTATAAGCTGACACAGCCTTCCTGCAGGGGTGCCTGGGCTCTATCTCCCAAACCTTAGATGCACATACCCTTCCAGCCAGCAACCTATCCCAGAAACCTATGCTACGGAAACACAGACACGTGGACATCCACGGTGTCCTGTCGGTCTGTGAAAGCACGAAAGTTGGATAGGAACTACATTTCCAAAAACAGTAGGATGGTTAATACATTACAGTCAATCATTTACAACAAAGTGCATATGTGGGAAACTGATCTACTAGGAAGTTGAAGTCTTACAAAGGAATATGCTTTATACCTTTTTGGTCAGCAACAGAACAGGAAGTTTATTTATAAAAACAAACAAATTTGCAAGGTTTCATTCAAGAGGATCAAGACTGGGCCGCCTGGCTGAGCTGGTTAAGTTTCCAACTCTTGATTTCAGCTCAGGTCATGATCTCACGGTTGTGATGTCGAGTCCCATGTTGAGCTCCGCACTGAGTGTGGAGCCTGCTTGGGGTTCTTGCTCTCTCTCTCCGCCCCTCCCCTGCTTGTGTGCTCATGCTCTCTCTCAAAATAAATAAACTTAAAAAAAAAAAAAGGATCAAGACTGCTTGCCTCTTGGAAGAGGGTTTTTATACTGCCACATTTAAAAGTTCTAAGTAAACTTGTTTTGCTCTAAAATTTGTCAAGTCAAAGGCAGGAAAGTGACGTGAAATCAAGCGTGACACACAAGCATCTGCCAGAAGTCAGGAGGACCCTGCCAGGGACAGAGGCAGTCTTCCTGCAAGCCTTCCACATCCCTGGGGGTCGGGCCCAGCAGAACCATCTGTTCATGTGATGGGGCCCCGAGGCAGAGAGGAAGAGCCGGAGTGAACTCCCCTCATGACCAGGGCTGTGCCCCTTGGTGGGCTGGAGGCTGGTCCCAGAGGGGAGGACAGGGTAGGAGGGTGCCGCCTGCAGGGGCGTCTAATCCCTCTCTGGGGTGCTCTGCACCCTCCTGGGGTTCTGTCTAAATATCAGCTTGGAAGATGCTTCCCAAGAATGGGAGCTCTGCTCTTCCCGCAGGGCCCAGCCCAGGGTCCTGTGAGGGGGCACCTCACTGTTCTAAAAGCCCTGGTACTGACTCTGCCTGCCTGCCTGCCAGGCCCGCCACACCCAGTTCTCACAGGCTGCCATGATCTTGCCACTGCAGAAAGGTGTACAGGGCACGTGTCCTGGAGAATTAAAGGGATTAATAAATGAAGGGTTAGAAATGAGAGGACTGCTGGCAAGGTGGTCAGAATCAGGGAAGAGACAAGGAGGGAAAGGCAGAAATTATGAACTTGGCTCTGAAAAGAGATATAGTGGTTGGAATGGGCAGTAAAACATCATGATGTCACATAAAGTGACATACCCAGCCTTAGAAGAGACGGACCGCACATTCACAGCAGCCCTGTGTGTATGCCCTCCCCCACCTCCCGGAGGCCCAGGAGGAGGGGCGAGGCCATGTGGATGAGAGGGGCCCAAGGGCGAGGCACCTTCCTGGGATCAGGTGGTGCTCCATGGTTCCCATTACTCAATTTAAAAAGCCGTGTCTAAGCAGGACTTCAGTTCAAGTGTAGACATTTTGACTTCTGTTTTTATACTTCAGTCTGTTAGCATTGGAACAGTGCTTCTGTTTTTTTTTTTTTTTTTTTTTTCTCAGTTTGTTTATTTTGAGAGAGAAAGCAAGTGAAGAAGGGCAGGGGGGAGAGAGAGAATCCCAAGTGGGCTCCACACTCAGCATGGAGCCTGACTTGGGACTCCATCCCACAAACCACGAGATCATGGCCTGAGCTGAAATCAAGAGTCAGATGCTCAAATGACTGAGCCACTCAGGCACCCCTTGTAATTTAATACTGTTTCAAATAGGCGTTTCTGGCAGTCACTAATGGAGTATTTTAGGGCCATGCTAATCTTGAGAACTTTACATAGTCCTTCATCGTGAAAAAAGCTTGTAGCCTTGCACATGAGCTCTCTTCTCACAAACAAGTGCGACCGTCGAAGCTCTCCAGAGCTCAGCCCAGAACGCTGCTCTGCGAGGCCGCCTATGCCGGGCAGATCTGTTCTGTCCCTGCACAAAAGTGTCTGGAAGTAAGCTGGGCCCCGAGACAGCTACACCTGGGTATTTTCTGAAAGAAGAATGCACAATCAGGGAACTGAGGGCTGCTGTACCCACAGCATCCCAGACCAGTACAGGGACGCCCACGGAGCCTGGGCAGCAGGGAGCTGCGGCTGACACGCGGGAACGCTGGGGCCAGGAGTGCCGGGCCAGACAGAGGTCGATGGGGGAAATGTTCAGCTCGGGGTCAGTCCCAGTGCTCAGGGGAGGGAATTAGGCTGCTGAGAGAAGATCCACGCAGGCCACAGAATGTTTGTAAACAGAGGTTGGAATTCAGCAGGCCAATCAGGTTAATAAAGTATGACACAGAAACATGGAGTTAATTTCATTTCAATCAACTAAACTTACTTTCTTGGAAGATAATTTCTTCCAGGACACGTCAAATCACAGCAAAACTCCAATGGATATAGTGAGACCCCTGCTCCTGAAAGCAGGCTAGGCTTCAATTCTCAAAGCATGACATTAGATATTTGGCTATGTGAAAGCCTCATTGATGTTAATGGGAATAGCATGGACCTTCCAAGCAAGAGTTTTAAACGCAGAGGCTAAAAATCCTCCTGAATTAGAATCAGCTAGGCCTCTAAGAAGCACTGGCAGGCCACCGCAGTGCATACCGGGTGTGCTATGAGGGTCACTTGTCATTCAGCATTTGGGTGCTGCTCTCCATGCACATTGTATGAAACAAATAGAGCAGCAAGACTGTTTTTAGGTGGCAAGGCAGGGGAAAGCTGTTTGCTACTGGTCAGTTAACACAGCTGTGCAGCTTGCTCTTTCCGGGTCTCTGGGACAGTCACCCACAGGGTCGTCCTGTCCTGTCTGCCATGGTGGGAGCCTGGGACAGTCACCAGCACCCGCCATGTGAAACACAGTTCACGTATTTATGGTCTGTCTTGCTCCTGAACCCATCTCCACCCTCAGCCAAGATTATAAGCACTCTCAGGGGGGGTTTAAATCTGGTTTGCCGTGGGGTCCCTGTGGTCCCAGAATGTAGTGTATCCTCATTAAGTATTTGGGAAATGAATTAAAGCCAGTATAGCTACGGCATGTTTCACAACAAATTACTTGCCAATTTGCCACACACTTAATTCTTGAACAGGCAATGGTGACACACAGCACTTCTGGCCAGCAGGAGACCCCAAACTCCAGGGCCACCTGTCTGTGACAATCACAGGCAGGGAGGCACACACACAACCCAGGATAAGGTATCGGTCCCCAGGTGAGTCCAGGTCAGTGTCCTGCAGGACCCTTGATGATCATTTACACCTTGGCTGGTGGTGACACACCCCTGACCTCATCCACAAAGCCCACCCAGCGCACAGAAGCCCTGGTGGCCATAGGCTGCGCAGAACGTGAAGTGTCATTATTTTTGCTGGCTCTTTGGTTGAAGACGTGCTTTGGGGCTGGGAAGGAGCCTTCCTACATGACCCTTTCAGAGTACTGTTCCTGTGGAACACGAAGGTTAAGGCGGAACTGGATCTAAACACCTGGAGACCACCTTCCCTGGAAAGGGGACATAACCTCTTTCCCAGGTGGGCCTCGCACCTGCCTGTCCCGGGAGCTCCTGAGGCGGCCGAGCAGGAAGGCTGCTGGGTGTGTGAAGCTGTGCCGCCATGCTCATCCCTTAGTACGTCCTGGCACATGGCCAGCTCATGGGAGGGCACAGCCCCCTCACTGCAGCCCCAACCATTCCCACTCAGTGCCCTGCACACACTTCTCCTGAAGGCGCCACAACCCGTCCCATGCAAAGGAGACTCTGGCAGGGGCACAGAAGCCAGCTGTCCTGACGTTTCCTTGGCCTCTCGTCGGGCTTCCCCGGGAACCAAGTGTTTGCATCCATAATGCGACTAGTATTGGGCTGGTCTTGCAGAGTAAGGGACCCCTTTGTGATCCAAACTTCGAAGCAGGCTGCGGGTCGCTGTTTCTGCACGCCGCTAGCTTGCGGCCGTCGCTCGCTTCTTTAGACAAAGCCATTACCTCTCACCCGCATTTCAACGCAAAATCACTGTGTCTGTATCGATACCATACCTTTTCTTCCAGAAACTGTGCACACTCCCAAGTTTACAATGTGCTTCTACAAGATGGAGTGTGCATGAGCATCAACAGAAAGCTCAAATTCATCCAAAGTAATAGTCCCTCTTGCTCACGTAATGACAACCTGCAGCTATGTTGAAGAACAGCTCCCCTCTGTGTTTGCCGTTACAGATGATTTACATTTACATTTTTCTTTTTTTCCCCACAGGATTACAAAGGACCTTACAAGCTCATCCTGAGTTTGTTTACACCAGTCACTTCGCCCAGATGAGTCACATCCAAGCAGCACCAGAAGTGACAGCAAGCTCTCCTCGAGGCCAAAAGACACAGAATGACCTATGAAAGCTGGGGGGTGGGGGGACTTCTGTCTGGCCCTTCCCACCCACTTTGCAGGCTGATGCCCTCCAGACACACCAGAGTTGGCACCTTGGGAAAACTGGACCTTGTGAAAACTTTTAAAATTCTAATTTCGAAGGCAGCTATGCTCACCACTATACCACTAACACTAAAATTCTAATTTGTATACAGAAACGTGCCTACTTTTCTACCTTTTTGCCAATCAACAGCTGGGGAACCAAGTCTTAAGACTGATAAAAGCTGACCTCCCAGCCACCTGAACCAGGTCTCCCCATGCCCTGGGATGGCCACATGCCCGTGTGGCCCCGACAGGATCGGGTCACAGCTGGGCACTGCCAGCTGGCAGGGCTGTGATAATTCATGGGTGCACTTCAGTGGGTGAGGGCCTTCCCTGCAGGAGGCTGCAGCCAAAAACCTGGAGGACCCTGGGCTGCAAAGCCTCCATCCCCAGCACAAAACACAGATAAGGGGCCATCTACCCCCAAGCTGCATGCTCCCTCCTGCCACTCCATGGGCACCACCTCAGGAGGAAGGAATTTTCACAGACACCCCTCCCCACCATGGCTTTCACTTGTTCTCAACAGGAAGCTTCACTCTTGAGCTAGAAGGAAAGGTGGCTTCTCCATTAGACATTCTGAAAAGCAAGTGGCCTGTCCACCCATTGCATTTCAAATGCCCACCCAGCCCCCACCCCAGGGACCCCTCGTGGACAAGGGGCCTCAGGCAGAGGTGCAGCAGGTAGAGGGGCTCAGCTTGCCCGTGGCTACTGTTCCCCAGCTCTGCTAGCAGCCCCCAACACTTCCCCGTGTGGTCTCCACATCATCACGCCACACCTGTCTCTCAGGGCGCTTGACCACCGCACGGACCTTGTGTCCTGAGGGCTTCAACCAGATTCCCACGCCTCTGCCTTTGCTGAGTCTAAAGCTCATGGTGATAGCCAAAGGAACTTGGGCTCAAAGCTGTTAATTAGTGTAACAGGAGAGCGGATGCAAGGATTAAAGGAATGGAAGGTAAAGGCGGAGTTCCATCTCTCTCCTAACACAACAGATTCCACGGACACAGGGAGCATGGGGAGGGCTGCCCGATTCCACCCACAGGCCTTCCAGGGTCCCAGCCTGTGAGCCTGTGGGCCACCTGCTCTGCCCCCCACCTTCCATCTTCCTCATTCTTCATGACTGACTGATCTCTAGGCTCCTCTCTGCATGGACCTTGGAGGCCTTCTCGTCTTCTCGGATAGAAAACCACACTGTTACCAAAACATACCATTTCTGATAGGTCATCCTCACCCTCACAGCATCTGAGGACCCAGGCAGGTGGCAGGGAAGGCGAGGAAAGGGGGCATATGAGGGAGCTCCGGCCGGTGTAGACAGGGAAAGAGCTGGGGCAGACAGCTCCCTGACTGCAGGGTCACTGCTGCCCAAGTTGTATCTGCCCCTGGCTCTCCCTTACACTCTCAGACCTTCCCTCTTCACTGCTCACCCCAAGGACCCTGGACTGTGACACAGACGTTTCCAGAAGACTGCCCCTCCCCCCCCATCCTGACCTGACACTTTCCCTTTCTATTGTCAGGTATGTGTGGTCCCTTCTTCTTCCTCACAGGTGTTTCCCTACTACATTATGAAATTTTATAAGCTGCCTCAAATCCTCGTGCGTGAGCCAGTCTATATCTGATCAAAGTCCAAGTCCAGTACCAGGGGGTCCCAGTTACTGGTGGGTTTAGTGAGGTTTTCCTGTAGCTCATGCTTCCCACGTGGGTTGCCCCAGCAGGGCCTGAGCACTGGAGGCTCACCCAGCCCCCATCTGAAACAACTTCAAACTTCAAACTGGTTCAGGATCTGTAAATCTGTGTAACACGTAAAACTAGATGGTTACTATTAGCAAGTCAGCAGAGGACACGCTGGCCATCCTGCGGAGATGAAAATGTTTCACTTTTAAATACAAAAGCACAGAGACATGAGGATACAGAGTCTGAGGACCTATACTGCATAACTTCTAAATTCAGATTACTTTAAAATTAACCTCAAAGAACAGTTAGGTTCGGCACTATTGGTTAACAACCCGAGGTCCTTAATACAGCAGATCCTTGATGTTGAAGGTACCTAGTGGTTATTTCATGCATTTGAATGGTATCTTCGGCCATGGTCAACTCCGGTACCACATGATCTGGGACAGGCTGGGGTGGCCATGTCTCCTATGCATCACCTGGAGAGTCTTCAGAGGAAGGTGCATGCCCAGGGCTATGGTCTGAATATCTGGGTCTCCCCAAAGGTCATGTTACCGTAACCCCACAGGTGATGGTGTCAAGAGGTGGGAGGTGACTCTGTCGTGAGGGTGGAGCCCTCACGAATGGGATCAGTGCCCTAATAAGATGAGCCCCAGGAGCCTGCTCACCTCTTCTGGGAGGACATGGAAGGCCGCAATCCAGCAGGCAACCTCTCACCAGGCACGGGATGTGCTGGCTTCATGATGATCTTGGCCTTTCAGCTACAGAGCCATGAGAAATACACGATTACAAGTCACCCACTCTGCGGCATTTCTGCTACACCGGGGGCACAGCACCTCCGGGCGCAGGCTGCCAGGGTGGGGCCTACAGGGTGTAGTGCGGGTGATGCCCCCGCAGCCAGGACAGCTGGCTCACAGCACCAGAGGGGAGGCCTGCCCTTCCCCATCCACAGGGGGCAGAGCCCCAGGCACCACCGGCCCCTCTCATCCTGAGTCCCCCACCCACCACAGCAGAACGACGGACAGTGGCAGCCACACCAGGGGCCCCGCGGAGGACGGGGTCTTCCTCCCTCACCCACTGGCAGGCTCTTATTGGCTCTAGAGCCTTTCCTCCCAGACTGTGCACTCTCGGTCTTCAGCCACCTCCCCTCCCCACCTCAGGAGGTCAGACAGCTGCCTCTCCTTCAGGAGAGGTAGGCCGGGTCCCCAGGGAAGCCGCACAGGCAGGCAGCTCACCCTGCTGTCACAGACACTTTTCTCTCTGCTCTACTGGAACCCCAGCGCCATCTCTCATGGGCCCTGGGGCTGGAGCAAGGACACCAGAGCCGCAGAGCCCTCCAGCCTCAGCCAGGACTTCACCGCTGCCTGACAGAGCCGGTGGCAGCCGAAGCACGAGAGAGGGGCAGACTTGAGACGTGCACAGGAGCGCCAGTCGTTGGCACTCCTTACGTGATAATCTCCCTGTCCATGCAGGCCTCTCAGCACCCCCGTGTTCATAACCTGTCTCCTCAAACCCTCCGCTCCAACAGCAGCTTCCTCAGAACCACTGCTCCCTAGCCTGTACTGGTGACCCGGACGAGGCAATGGCACTGGCCTACGCCCGAGATCGCTGCCCTGTCTCCAGGACCCTCGAGAGCAACTCAACAATGCTTAGGTTATCAATGAAAATCCAGCTCGAAAGTTAGATTAAGACATGCTCTTTCTGACCAGCACACAGAACCCAAATGTGGAGTGAACGCTTGGTACAGACATTTTTCTTTAGATTGGTAAATTTTGCTTTTAATCAAACCACATTCTAAATAAAAAACATCTGGGAGAACAGAGAGAGCTGGGGATGAACATTCCCTAATTTGAATGACCCATATGAATTCTGTATGTAACAATTTTTCTCCTCATTGATTATAATTATCATGGAACTCCTAAGTGTTTTCACATTGGGGCATGAGATCTTTCAGTTTGCAGAAAATTAGGTAGACAAATATATCGGGATAAATGTAGCGAATGAGAATGTAAATGGCAAGAAAAGGGGCAATTTGTTCACTATAGTAAGAACCATTTAATACTTTACATTTTACTTTGCCATTGAACATTTCTACGAATCCTTTTTTTACCACACACACATACACACACACAGGTTTTCCTAGAGTCAAATGACCTTTAAAAAAATTCACTCACATCGGTTCCTTCTTTAACTTACTGGTCCCCTGAGACTGCCACAGAACTAATTAATACAGAAAACACGCCATC